>NC_059461.1:96210419-96347919 GCF_905237065.1 Salmo salar
AAGCCCCATATACTACCCACCACTGCGACCTGTACGCTCTCGTTGGCTGGCCTTCGCTTCATAATCGTCGCCAAACACATTGGCTCCAGGTCATCTACAAGACCCTGCTAGGTAAAGTCCCCCCTTATCTCCGCTCACTGGTCACCATAGCAGCACCCACCTGTAGCACGCGCTCCAGCAGGTATATCTCTCCGGTCACCCCTAAAGCCAACTCCTCCTTTGGTCGTCTCTCCTTCCAGTTCTCTGCTGCCAATGACTGGAACGAACTACAAAAATCTCTGAAACTGGAAACACTTATCTCCCTCACTAGCTTTAAGCACCAGCTGTCAGAGCAGCTCACAGATCACTGCATCTGTACATAGCCCATCTATAATTTAGCCCAAACTACTACCTCTTCCCCTACTGTATTTATTTATTTTATTTATTTTGCTCCTTTGCACCATATTATTTATATTTTATCTCTGAACTTTCTTCAAACTACAAATCTACCATTCCAGTGTTTTTCTTGCTATACTTTATTTACTTTGCCACCATGGCCTTTTATTGCCTTTACCTCCCTTATCTCACATCATTTGCTCACATTGTATATAGACTTATTTTTCTACTGCATCATTGATTGTATGTTGTTTTACTCCATGTGTAACTCTGTTTTTGTATGTTGTCGAACTGCTTTGCTTTATCTTGGCCAGGTCGCAATTGTAAATGAGAACTTGTTCTCAACTTGCCTACCTGGTTAAATAAAGGTGAAATAAATAAATAAATAAAAAATGTGGAGGCTATATACAGGGGGTACCGGTACAGAGTCAATGTGGAGGCTATATACAGGGGGTACCGGTACCGAGTCAGTGTGGAGGCTATATACAGGGGGTACCGGTACCGAGTCAGTGTGGAGGCTATATACAGGGGGTACCGGTACAGAGTCAATGTGGAGGCTATATACAGGGGGGTACTGATACAGAGTCAATGTGGAGGCTATATACAGGGGGTACCGGTACAGAGTCAATGTGGAGGCTATATACAGGGGGTACCGGTACCGAGTCAGTGTGGAGGCTATATACAGGGGGTACCGGTACCGAGTCAATGTGGAGGCTATATTCAGGGGGTACCGGTACCGAGTCAGTGTGGAGGCTATATACAGGGGGTACCGGTACCGAGTCAGTGTGGAGGCTATATACAGGGGGTACCGGTACAGAGTCAATGTGGAGGCTATATACAGGGGGTACCGGTACAGAGTCAATGTGGAGGCTATATACAGGGGGCACCGGTACCGAGTCAGTGTGGAGGCTATATACAGGGGGTACCGGTACCGAGTCAGTGTGGAGGCTATATACAGGGGGTACCAGTACAGAGTCAATGTGGAGGCTATATTCAGGGGGTACCGGTACCGAGTCAGTGTGGAGGCTATATACAGGGGGTACCGGTACCGAGTCAGTGTGGAGGCTATATACAGGGGGTACCGGTACCGAGTCAGTGTGGAGGCTATATACAGGGGCTACCGGTACCGAGTCAGTGTGGAGGCTATATACAGGGGCTACCGGTACCGAGTCAGTGTGGAGGCTATATACAGGGGGTACCGGTACCGAGTCAGTGTGGAGGCTATATACAGGGGGTACCGGTACCGAGTCAGTGTGGAGGCTATATACAGGGGGTACCGGTACCGAGTCAGTGTGGAGGCTATATACAGGGGGTACCGGTACCGAGTCAGTGTGCAGGGGTCCAGGTTAGAGGTCATCTGTACATGTAGGTGGGGGTGAAGTGACTATGCATAGATAATAAACAGAGAGTAGTAGCAGTGTAATAACAAATGGGGGGGGGTCAATGTAAATAGTCCAGGTGGCCATTTGATTAGTTGTTCAGCGGTCTTATGGCTTGGGGCTAGAATCTGTTGAGGAGCCTTTTGGTCCTAGACGTGGCCCTCCTGTACCACTTGGTTCAACGCATGTGACTAATACAATTTGATTTGAAGCTCGGCCCCGGTGATGTACTGGGCCGTTCGCACTACCCTCTGTAGCGCCTTACGGTCAGATGCCGAGCAGTTGCCACACCAGGCGGTGATGCAACCGGTCAGGATGCGCTCGATGGTGCAGCTGTAACTTTTTGAGGATCTGGTGACCCATGCCAAATCTTCTCAGTCTCCTGAGGGGAAAAGGTTTTGTCGTCCCCTCTTCACGACTGTCTTGTTGTGTTTGGACCATGATAGTTTGTTGGTGATGTGGACACCATGGAACTTGAAGCTCTCAACCCGCTCCACTACAGCCCTGTTGATGGGGGCCTGTTCGGCCCGCCTTTTCCTGTAGCTACGATCAACTCCTTTGTCTTGCTCACATTGAGGGAGAGGCTGTTGTCCTTGCTTTAAGTTCCTTGATGTCCACCTCCCTCCCTCCTCGTCCACCTCCCTCCCTCCTCATCCCCTCCCTCCCTCCTCATCCCCTCCCTCCCTCCTCATCCCCTCCCTCCCTCCTCATCCCCTCATCCCCTCCCTCCTCATCCCCTCCCTCCGTCCCTCCTCATCCCCTCCCTAACTCCTCATCCCCTCCTTCCTCCTTCCTCATCCCCTCATCCCCTCCCTCCCTCCTCACCCCCCCTCCCTCCCTCCTCATCCCCTCCCTCCTTCCTCATCCCCTTCCTCATCCCCTCCCTCCTCATCTCCTTCCTCTTCCCCTCCCTCCTCCCTCCCTCCTCACCCCCCCCCTCCCTCCTCATCCCCTCCATCCTCATCCCCTCCCTCCCTCCTTATCCCCTCCCTCCTGCCTCATCCCCTCCCTCCTGCCTCATCCCCTCCCTCCCTCCTCATCCCCTCCCTCCTTCCTCATCCCCTCCCTCCTTCCTCATCCCCTCTCCCAAGTCCAGAACACCACAGAGGCATAGAACGTCACCTAGATGTAGTTGCTGATGCATATATGGTTGAATCATCAGCATAGATGGACACACATGCTTTGTTTAATGCCAGTGGCAGGTCATTGGTAAAAATAGAAAAGAGTAGAGGGCCTAGAGGGATGAGGGATCGCAGCAGAGGAGAGCGGTGAAGGGTAGAGGATTAACAGACTGCCCAGCTTTCCCTTTCCTCTCTTCCTTCTTCTCCTTCCTCTCCCAATCCGTCCATCCTCTTCAACATCACGTGTTATTCCACCCCCCTCTGGACTGTGGTGGCTAGACGCCGATGTGGTGCAGGGAAGTAGGATGGTGGTTAGTGTGGCTGCTGGAGGTGACCTAGCGTTGCTCTCTCTCTCTCTCTCTCTCTGTCTCATTCATGTGTGTAATAAAGTCAGAATAATCCAATTACAGGGTCAGATTAAAGCCTGGGAGCACTGAAAGGCCTGAGAGCTGATACCCAGCCCTGTATGAGTTCACATAGTAACAATCGATCAAATCCTGCCTCAGAGTGCATTATATAGGCAGGATTTGCAGTTTTTGCAACTTTAGCATTGGTTCCACTGCACCAGGCAAGCTACATCATAGTCTTGTGGCAAGCAGGAGACCTGAGTTTGTACCCAGTCGGTGACAAAGAGATGGATACAGAGGGAGAGATGGATGGATAGAGGGATAGAAGGGGAGAGGATAGAGAGAGAGAGATGGATGGATAGAGGGATAGAAGGGGAGAGGATAGAGCAGGGGCGGAAATCCCCGGGGGGGACGGGGGGGACACGACCCCCCCATCCTGGGAAAAATATGATTTGTCCCCCCCAATATATCACTGAAACATAACTATGTAATTTAAATAATATTAATAATACGCAATGAAAGCAATTGTGCTGATTATAGACACTTAATAGCTCGTTTTTAAGTTTCAAAAGATTGCGACCCCCCCACCCTTTGCCTCACAATGGTTTGATCCACTGCCAGTTCCTTAGCTTGCGAGGTAACGTAGAGGTTGTATCTACTGTCTGAAAGGCACTCAATGCACGTAACTGACGTGAGGTTAATCCAGTCAATCGCCCACACACACTAGCTGAATATGCAGAGCTAGCGCGCAAATATTAACTATTAAGCTTGCTAGTACCTATTCCATTTATGTGGCGTCGTCAAAGATGGAATCTTTGCTATCGTCAATTTATTCCAAGATCAGCATGCATGTAAGTTAGTGCTTCAAAGTCCCTGTGATAAGGTTAGCGATAAACTGAACAGAACTACACTCTCTTCTACCATTGTTTTAAATATATTTAATGGTCTCGTTGCAAAAGCTAAATTGTCGCAAGGGAACTTTTATTTATATATTTTATTTCACCTTTATTTAACCCGGGTAGCAAAGATTATAGCAAACACCACTGAATTGGTGCTCGCTAGCTTTGCAAATTCAGCTATTGTTAGAAGCCAGCCAATATGAAACAAACGATTAAAATTACAAAAGGTTGCAGCATATGTTGTGTAAATGGTGAACTCATACAGCTGTCAACTCTTGTCACTTCTAATCCGTTTCACATTTGCTAGCTACCTTTTAGATCGAAGCCCATATAGAATGATTGAAGATGATAGAAGCCCATCTCCTACTGTAAATAACCTACATACTGTGTGTGTGTGTAGCCAACCAGGTAGAAAAATGGCAGAAAAAAGACAGACATCAGAGTATTTTTCAGTACACCAAAACGCAAAGTAAGAACCCTAGTAGCCTAATATCTCAAAGACTAGTTGATAAAATGTTCATAAGAAAGAAATGAAATTCTAATGGAAATGTTTCACAATGATGTCATTAGGCAGAGCAGGCAACAGATGGCACACAGACAGCAGAGTTGGGGACAGATATGCAGGGACAGACTGGCAGAGACAGGGAGTCTCAGGTAAGTTTGTTGAGTCTTTGTTTGGCAACATTATGAAAGGTTCTCCGTTTTTTTTGACTAGTAAAATAGGAACATAATTGGAAAATGCCATGGATACCCCCACTCTCAACTTAAACTGGTGACTGAACTAAGAGTTGTTAAAGGCAATGGTATTGCTGTTGTGATTAGTTGTGTAGTTTTGGGTACCGGTAGTTAGGAGTACGGCAAACACCTTATTTCTTTGGTTCCTCAATATACATTTACCATATTAAACGTAGGCTATGTGTTACAGCACTACTTTTGGTGTCCCCCTCAGGAATTGCTCTTGAGAAAATATAATGTAATTGTCCCCTCCAAAGTTGATATCAGATTTTCGCCCCTGGGATAGAGGGAGAGAGAGAGAGAGGGACCGGAGGGTCTGTTTTGGTGGCTGTGAGGTCTTCATGGTGCATTGATATTTGGGTTGGTAGTTAAGGGTGAGAGTAAAGGCTAGTTCACACTGCCAAGCCTTAATGCTCAAATCAGTTCTGGAATACTGACTGTCCAAACAGCGAGTTACAAGTCACCAAATGGGATTGGTTTTCAGACCAGTCATTTTCTGACATGGTTACGCTAGTTGTCATAGTAACGACGGTGCTGATTGGTGTTGGTGCTCGTGCTTCCTGTCACTCAGACGTTACAGCGATGCCTGCCCAGGACGTTTCCCAGCGGCTTTGAATGTTCACAATCATACTGTCAGAACACTTTTAAAGCCTCAAAGGATAAAATAATACAACTTTCAAAATAAGTATTTTTGTCTAGTCACACCAGTCAAATACAGTAGATAGATAGTCACAGCAGTCACATACAGTAGATAGATAGTCACAGCAGTCACATACAGTAGATAGGTAGTCACAGATAGTCACAGCAGTCACATCCCCTGTTAATGAACATCTATCATCCCCTGAACATCTATCATCCCCTGCTAATGAACATGTCATCCCCTGTTAATGAACATCTATCATCCCCTGTTAATGAACATCTATCATCCCCTGTTAATGAACATCTATTATCCCCTGTTAATGAACATCTATCATCCCCTGTTAATGAACATCTATCATCCCGTGTTAATGAACATCTATCATCCCCTGTTAATGAACATCTATCATCCCCTGAACATCTATCATCCCCTGTTAATGAACATCTATCATCCCCTGTTAATTAATAACTATCATCCCCTGTTAATGAACATGTCATCCCGTGTTAATAAACATCTATCATCCCCTGTAAATGAATAACTATCATCCCCTGTTAATGAACATGTCATCCCCTGTTAATGAACATGTATCTTCTCCTGTTAATGAATCTACTGTGCTAATTGAATGTAACGTCTTTAGCTGTGGAGTTGAGACCAAAACAAATCCATTTAAAATACTAATTTTGACTAAAGATATAAGAGCAATTTCCTCCTCTTCTATTGTCCTATATGACCATGAAATAACACTACCAGGCAAGTGCTTTGTTGCATTGAATCATTCAATAGCCGTGTGAGAGAGGGGGTTTAGAGAGGCAACATTACATGATATAAATAGCAGTCAAGGCTGAATTATTTAATACAATGTACGTGTTTGGTAATGCTGGCAGAAGCAGTCTTCTGTCACTCTACAGTAGGGCTGCCCAACCCTCTTCCTGGAGATATACTGTCCTGTGGGTTTTCAGTTTTCAACCCTAATTTAATACACCTGGTTCTATTTATTAGCTACTCAACAAGACCTTAGCTAGCTGAATCAGATATGCTAAATTAGATTGAAAAAAGTAAGGAACCAAGACAATTCCTGATTCTGCCATTAGAGTCTTTCCATTAAAGAACACCCTCTGTGTTCTGTTAGACAAGTAACTCTTTATCCACGTTATAGCAGGGGGTGTAAAGCCATTATAGCAGGGGGTGTAAAGCCATTATAGCAGGGGGTGTAAAGCCATAACACATATGTTTTTCCAGCAGCAGACTATGATCAATAATGTTAAAAGCTGCACTGACATCTAACAAGACAGCCCCCCCAATCATTTTATCATCAATTTCTCTCAGCCAATCATCAGTCATCTGTGTCAGTGCTGTGCTTGTTGAGTGTCCTTCCCTATAAGCGTGCTGAAATTCTGTTGTCAATTTGTTTACTGTGAAATAGCACTGTATCTGGTCAAACACAATTTTTTCCAGAAGTTTACTAAGGGTTGGTAACAGGCTGATTGGTCGGCTATTTCAGCCAGTAAAGGGGGCTTTACTATTCTAGGGTAGAGGAATGACTTTAGCTTCCCTCCAGGCCTGAGGGCACACACTCTCTAGTAGGCTTAAAATGAAGATATGCCAAATAGGAGTGGCAATATCTTCCGCTATTCTCCTCAGTTATTTTCCATCCAAGTTGTCAGACCTCGGTGGCTTGCCATTGTTGATAGACAACAATAATTATTTAACCTTTTCCACACTGACTTTACGGAATTCAAAATTACAGTTCTTGTCTTTCATAATTTGGTCAGATATACTCTGATGTGTAGTGTCAGTGTTTGTTGCTGGCATGTCATGCCTAAGTTTGTTTATCTGGCCAATGAAAAGTCATTAAAGTAGTTGGTAATATCAGTGGGTTTAGTGATGAATGAGCATCTGATTATCAGGGGGTTTAGTGATGAATGAACCATCTGATTATCAGGGGGTTTAGTGATGAATGAACCATCTATCAGGGGGTTTAGTGATGAATGAACCATCTGATGGTTTAGTGATGAATGAACCATCTGATTATCAGTGGGTTTAGTGATGAATGAACCATCTGATGGTTTAGTGATGAATGATCCATCTGATTATCAGTGGGTTTAGTGATGAATGATCCATCTGATTATCAGGGGGTTTAGTGATGAATGAGCATCTGATTATCAGGGGGTTTAGTGATGAATGAACCATCTATCAGTGGGTTTAGTGATGAATGAGCATCTGATTATCAGGGGGTTTAGTGATGAATGAACCATCTATCAGGGGGTTTAGTGATGAATGAACCATCTGATTATCAGGGGGTTTAGTGATGAATGAACCATCTGATTATCAGGGGGTTTAGTGATGAATGAACCATCTATCAGGGGGTTTAGTGATGAATGAACCATCTGATGGTTTAGTGATGAATGAACCATCTGATTATCAGGGGGTTTAGTGATGAATGAACCATCTGATTATCAGTGGGTTTAGTGATGAATGAACCATCTGATTATCAGGGGGTTTAGTGATGAATGAGCATCTGATTATCAGTGGGTTTAGTGATGAATGAACCATCTGATTATCAGTGGGTTTAGTGATGAATGAACCATCTGATTATCAGGGGGTTTAGTGATGAATGAAACATCTGATTATCAGGGGGTTTAGTGATGAATGAACCATCTGATTATCAGTGGGTTTAGTGATGAATGAGCATCTGATTATCAGGGGGTTTAGTGATGAATGAACCATCTGATTATCAGGGGGTTTAGTGATGAATGAACCATCTGATTATCAGGGGGTTTAGTGATGAATGATCCATCTGATTATCAGGGGGTTTAGTGATGAATGAGCATCTGATTATCAGGGGGTTTAGTGATGAATGATCCATCTGATTATCAGTGGGTTTAGTGATGAATGAGCCATCTGATTATCAGGGGGTTTAGTGATGAATGAACCATCTGATTATCAGGGGGTTTAGTGATGAATGATCCATCTGATTATCAGTGGGTTTAGTGATGAATGAACCATCTGATTATCAGGGGGTTTAGTGATGAATGAACCATCTGATTATCAGGGGGTTTAGTGATGAATGAACCATCTGATTATCAGGGGGTTTAGTGATGAATGAACCATCTGATTATCAGGGGGTTTAGTGATGAATGAACCATCTGATTATCAGGGGGTTTAGTGATGAATGAACCATCTGATTATCAGTGGGTTTAGTGATGAATGAACCATCTGATTATCAGGGGGTTTAGTGATGAATGAACCATCTGATTATCAGGGGGTTTAGTGATGAATGATCCATCTGATTATCAGTGGGTTTAGTGATGAATGAGCATCTGATTCAATGAATGATGGAGCTGAGTTTGCCTTTTTTCCCAAAATGTAATCTGAAGGTGCTCCACAGCTTTTTACTATCAATCTTTATGTTATTTATCTTTGTTTAATAGTATAGTTTCTTCTTTTTATTCAGTTTAGTCACATGATTTCTCAATTTGCAGTATGTTTACCAATCATTTCTGCTGCCAGGCTTATTTGCCATTCCTTTTGCCTCATCCCTCTCAACCATACAATTTTTCAATTCCTCATCAATCCAAGGGGATTTAACAGTTTTAACAGTCATTTTCTTAATGGGTGCTTATTAGTAACTGGAATAAGCAATTTCATAAATGTGTCCAGTGCAGCGTCTGGTTGCTCCTCATTACACACCACAGACCAGTAAATATTCTTTACATCATCAACATAAGATTCACTACAAAACTTATTGTATGACCTCTTATACACTATATTAGGCCCAGCCTTTGGAACTTTGGTTTTCCTAGATATGGCTAATATATTGTGATGACTACATCTGATGGATCTGGATACTGCTTTCAAACTAATTCCTGCAGTATTAGTAAAGATGTGATAAATAGATGCTGATGATTTCATTCTTGTGCTGTTTGTAACTACCCTGGTAGGTTGACTGATAACCTGAACCAGGTTACAGGCACTGGTTACAGTTTGAAGCTTTGTCTTGAGTGGGCAGCTTGATGAGAGCCAGTCAATTAATAAATCACCCAGAAAATATACTTCTCTGTTGATATCACATACATTATCAAGCATTTCACACGTTATCCAAATACTGACTGTTAGCACTTGGTGGTCTATAGCAGCTTCCCACCAGAATGGGCTTTAGGTGAGGCAGATGAACCTGCAGCCATATTACTTCAACAGTATTTAACATGAGATCCTCTAATCTTTACAGGAATGTGGTTCTGAATATAAACAGCAACACTCCACCATTGGCATTTCTGTATTTTCTGTAAATGTTATAACAATGTATTGCTACCACTGAATCATCAAAGGTATATTCTAAGTGAGTTTCAAAGATAGTCAGACTATGAATGTCATCTGTTACCAGCAAGTTATTAATTTCATGAACCTTGTTTCTTAGGCTACATATGTTAACATGGGCTACTTTTGAGCACTTGTCTGTGATGCTTGCTTGTTTCCATTGCTTTACTGGGAAGCTTAACAGAAGTAGACATGCTCATGTTATTTATGCTAGTGCAGGGTGAGCTGCACACAGTGGTCTTCCTATAGGGCACACCACCTCAGTGTTAACAGTGGTCTTCCTATAGGACACACCACCTCAGTGTTAACAGTGGTCTTCCTACTAGGACACACCACCTCAGTGTTAACAGTGGACTTCCTATAGGACACACCACCTCAGTGTTAACCTCTTGGGGCTATGTGGGACGCTAGCGTGCCACCCGTGGTGCACCCTATCAACAGCAGGTGCATTTCAAGAGCGGCAAATTTGAAACCAAATAAATGTCAAAATTCAAATTTTTCAAACATACAACTATCTTACACCCTTTGAAAGATAAACATCTCCTTAATCTAACCACGTTGTCCGATTTCAAAAAGGTTTTACGGCGAAAGCATAAAGTTAGATTATGTTAGGAGAGTACATTGACAATAGCTGTGTGTAATGTTTTGTCAATTCAAAGACAGGCGTCACCAAAACCATAAAATCAGCTAAAGTTATGCACTAACCTTTGACAATCTCCATCAGATGACACTCCTAGGACATTGTGTTAGACAATACATGCATTTTTAGTTCTATCAAGTTCATATTTATATCCAAAAACAGCGTTTTACTATGGCGTTGATGTTCAGGAAATCGTTTCCCTCCAATAACCGGCAGTCAAGTCAGCACAACAAATTAAATAATGAATATTAGAAAACATTGGTAAAATATTATATTGTCATTTAAAGAATTATAGATTTACATCTCTTGAACGCAATCGACTTGCCAGATTTAAAAATAACCTTACTGGGAAATCACACTTTGCAATAATCTGAGCACTGCGCCCAGAAAAATACGCTTGCGATACAGACTAACCGCCATGTTGGAGAGATCTAAAATCGAAAATACTATGTAAATAATCCATTACCTTTGATTCTCTTCATCAGATGTCACTTCCAGGAATCCCAGGTCCATAACGAATGTAGTTTTGTTCAAAAAAGCTCATCATTTATGTCCAAAAAGCTCCGTGTTGTTAGCACATGATCTAAGCCCGCCGGACTTCACTTCATGAACGAGGGGAAAAAATATATTTACGTTCGTTCAAACATGTCAAACGTTGTATAGCATAAATCATTAGTGCCTTTTTTAACCAGAACATGAATAATATTCAAGGTGGACGAATGCATACTCTTTTATAACGTATTGGAACGAGGGTACCCAACATGAACTCGCGCGCCAGGTGTCTAATGGGCCATCATCGTTCCATGGCTCTTGTTCGGTCAGATCTCCCTCCAGAAGACTCAAAACACTTTGTAAAGGCTGGTGACATCTAGTGGAAGCAATAGGAAGTGCCAAAATATTCCTCAGCCCCTGTGTTTTTCAATGGCATAGGCTTAATGGTAATTCAACACATCAGGTATCCACTTCCTGTCAGAATCTGTCTCAGGGTTTTGCCTGCCAAATGAGTTCTGTTATACTCACAGACACCATTCAAACAGTTTTAGAAACTTTAGGGTGTTTTCTATCCATATATAATAAGTATATGCATATTCTAGTTACTGGGTAGGATTAGTAACCAGATTAAATCGGGTACGTTTTTATCCAGCCGTGAAAATACTGCCCCCTAGCCCCAACAGGTTAACAGTGGTCTTCCTATAGGGCACCACCTCAGTGTTAACAGTATAAATCTGGTTCATAGGCTCATGATTACTGCATACAATAATTATTCTATCTTCCGAACAGAAACGATACGACTGATGTGCCGCAGGTGACTGTTGCAGGGAACTGATAGTCGTGTTCCTGTAGAGCACACAGCCCATAGAGATGGAACAGGATTGTTGATATCCATGGTGTAACCTACAGACAAGGTCTTCTTCACAGTGTTGCCAACCATGTTCCATATGAGAATATGTTTTAGTAAGAGTGTTAAGCCTTTCTAACATAGGTGACTTCAGGGAATTTATTGTCTTGTTGCCCAGTGGTCCCATATACCATGCATGTAGCCTACCCATATACCATGCATGTAGTCTACCCATATACCATGCATGTAGCCTACCCATATACCATGCATGTAGCCTACCCATATACCATGCATGTAGCCTACCCATATACCATGCATGTAGCCTACCCATATACCATGCATGTAGCCTACCCATATACCATGCATGTAGCCTACCCATATACCATGCATGTAGCCTACCCATATACCATGCATGTAGCCTACCCATATACCATGCATGTAGCCTACCCATATACCATGCATGTAGCCTACAGCAGTGGTCCCATATACCATGCATGTAGTCTACCCATATACCATGCATGTAGCCTACCCATATACCATGCATGTAGCCTACCCATATACCATGCATGTAGCCTACAGCAGTGGTCCCATATACCATGCATGTAGCCTACCCATATACCATGCATGTAGCCTACAGCAGTGGTCCCATATACCATGCATGTAGCCTACCCATATACCATGCATGTAGCCTACAGCAGTGGTCCCATATACCATGCATGTAGCCTACCCACTTAAGTGTACTTTGAAGAATTTCTACGTTGTTTGTCATTTGAGAATTGAATCCACTATGGGAGTTGGTTTGCAGGGTTCAGCAGTTTTGTTCAGGCTTGAGGTTGGACTGTTACAATGAGTTATGAGGCATACCGTGAATCATATTATTTTCAAAGCTGGATGTTTGGCTGCTTGACCGTAGATAATGATAATAAAGCCTTTGTCTCTCCCTCCCCCGTCCCTCCTCTCCCTCCTTACTCCTTCCTGTCCCTCCCTCCCTCCTGTCCCTCCTCTCCTTCCTCCCTCCCTGCTGTCCCTCTGTCCCTCCTCTCTCCTTCCTGTCCCTCCCTCCCTCCTGTCCCTCCTCTCCTTCCTCCCTCCCTGCTGTCCCTCTGTCCCTCCTCCCTCCCTCCTGTCCCTCCTCTCTCCCCCCTCTCTCCCCTACTGTGCCTAGTGTTCAGCCTGCCACTGTCATTGTCTGCTGTCTGTCTGTGGCACAAGTCTATCATGTTCCTGTTAGACAAGCTGTTTGTCTAGACATCAAAGCCTACCTGTACCTGTGTCTAAGAATGCCTTCCATATGGCACCCTAATCCCTATATAGTGCAGAATGCCTTCCAGATGGCACCCTAATCCCTATATAGTGCAGAATGCCTTCCAGATGGCACCCTAATCCCTATATAGTGCAGAATGCCTTCCAGATGGCACCCTAATCCCTATATAGTGCATAATGCCTTCCAGATGGCACCCTAATCCCTATATAGTGCAGAATGCCTTCCAGATGGCACCCTAATCCCTATATAGTGCAGAATGCCTTCCAGATGGCACCCTAATCCCTATATAGTGCAGAATGCCTTCCAGATGGCACCCTAATCCCTATATAGTGCAGAATGCCTTCCAGATGGCACCCTAATCCCTATATAGTGCAGAATGCCTTCCAGATGGCACCCTAATCCCTATATAGTGCAGAATGCCTTCCAGATGGCACCCTAATCCCTATATAGTGCAGAATGCATTCCAGATGGCACCCTAATCCCTATATAGTGCAGAATGCCTTCCAGATGGCACCCTAATCCCTATATAGTGCAGAATGCCTTCCAGATGGCACCCTAATCCCTATATAGTGCAGAATGCCTTCCAGATGGCACCCTAATCCCTATATAGTGCAGAATGCCTTCCAGATGGCACCCTAATCCCTATATAGTGCAGAATGCCTTCAAGATGGCACCCTAATCTCTATATAGTGCAGAATGCCTTCCAGATGGCACCCTAATCCCTATATAGTGCAGAATGCCTTCCAGATGGCACCCTAATCCCTATATAGTGCAGAATGCCTTCCAGATGGCACCCTAATCCCTATATAGTGCAGAATGCCTTCCAGATGGCACCCTAATCCCTATATAGTGCAGAATGCCTTCCAGATGGCACCCTAATCCCTATATAGTGCAGAATGCATTCTAGATGGCACCCTAATCCCTATATAGTGCATTGCTTTGTGGCAGACATTTGGGACGCATCCTAACTCTCTGCGTTGTCTTGAGTTATTACTACTTCCTATGCAGCATCGTTATGCATCATCGTTATGCAGCATCGTTATGAGGTATCATTATTCAGCATCGTTATGCAGTAGTATCGTTATGCAGTAGTATTGTTATGCAGTAGTATCGTTATGCAGTAGTATCATTATGCAGTAGTATCGTTATCCAGTAGTATCGTTATGCAGTAGTATCATTATGCAGTATCGTTATGCAGTATCGTTATGCAGTAGTATCGTTACAAAGTAGTATCAATATGCAGTATTGTTATGCAGTAGTATCATTATGCAGTAGTATCATTATGCAGTAGAATTATTAGGCAGTATCGTTATGCAGTAGTATCATTTTGCAGTACTATCATTATTCAGCAGTATCATTATGCAGTATCATTATGTAGTAGTATTGATATGCAGTATCATTATGCAGTAGTATCATTATGCAGTAGTATCGTTATGCAGTAGTATTGTTATGCAGTAGAATCGTTATGCAGTAGAATCATTAGGCAGTATCGTTATGCAGTAGTATCATTATGCAGTAGTATCGTTATGCAGTAGTATCATTATGCAGTAGTATCATTATGCAGTAGTATCATTATCCAGTAGTATCGTTATGCAGTAGAATCATTAGGCAGTATCGTTATGCAGTATCGTTATGCAGTAGTATCATTATGCAGTATCGTTATGCAGTAGTATCATTATGCAGTATCGTTATGCAGTAGTATCATTATGCAGTATCGTTATGCAGTAGTATCATTATGCAGTATCGTTATGCAGTAGTATCATTATGCAGTATCATTATGCAGTATCATTATCCAGTAGTATCATTATGCAATAGTATCATTATGCAGTATCGTTATCCAGTAGTATCATTATGCAGTATCATTATCCAGTAGTATCGTTATGCAGTAGTATCATTATGCAGTAGTATCGTTATGCAGTAGTATCATTATGCAGTATCATTATCCAGTAGTATCGTTATGCAGTAGTATTATTATGCAGTATCGTTATGCAGTAGTATCATTATGCAGTATCGTTATGCAGTAGTATCATTATGCAGTATCATTATGCAGTAGTATCATTATGCAGTATCATTATCCAGTAGTATCGTTATGCAGTAGTATCATTATGCAGTAGTATCGTTATCCAGTAGTATCGTTATGCAGTAGTATCATTATGCAGTAGTATCGTTATGCAGTAGTATCATTATGCAGTAGTATCGTTATCCAGTAGTATCGTTATGCAGTAGTATCATTATGCAGTATCGTTATCCAGTAGTATCGTTATGCAGTAGTATCATTATGCAGTATCATTATCCAGTAGTATCGTTATGCAGTAGTATCGTTATCCAGTAGTATCGTTATGCAGTAGTATCATTATGCAGTATCGTTATGCAGTAGTATCATTATGCAGTTTCGTTATGCAGTAGTATCATTATGCAGTAGTATCGTTATGCAGTAGTATCATTATGCAGTATCATTATCCAGTAGTATCGTTATGCAGTAGTATCATTATGCAGTAGTATCGTTATGCAGTAGTATCATTATGCAGTTTCGTTATGCAGTAGTATCATTATGCAGTAGTATCATTATGCAGTAGTGTTGTTATGCAATAGTATCATTCTGCAGTATCGTTATGCAGTAGTATCATTATGCAGTATCATTATCCAGTAGCATCGTTATGCAGTAGTATCATTATTTAGTTTTGTTATGCAGTAGTATCATTATGCAGTAGTATCGTTATGCAGTAGTATCATTATGCATTAGTATCGTTATGCAGTAATATCGTTATGCATTAGTATCGTTATGCAGTAGTGTTGTTATGCAGTAGTATCATTATGCAGTATTGTTATGCAGTAGTATCATTCTGCAGTATCGTTATGCAGTAGTATCATAATGCAGTATCATTATCCAGTAGCATCGTTATGCAGTAGTATCATTATTTAGTTTCGTTATGCAGTAGTATTGTTGTGTAATGTCATTATGCAGTAGTATTGTTATGCAGTAGTATCCTTATGCAGTATTATCATTATTTAGTTTTGTTATGCAGTAGTATTGTTGTGTAATGTCATTATGCAGTAGTATTGTTATGCAGTATCATTATGCATTGTCGTTATGCAGTATCGTTATGCAGTAGTATCGTTATGCAGTAGTATCGTTATGCAGTGTCATTCTGCAGTTTCATTATGCAGTATTGTTATGAAGTATCATTATGCAGTTTCGTTATGCAAGCATCATTATGCAGTTTCTGTATGCATTATTGTTATGCAGTATCGTTATGCAGCATCATTATGCAGTCTCATTATGCCCTGTCATTATGCAGTATCTTTTCAAATGTGTTGCATGACCTGCTTTCCGTACGTCAGGTATGATTCAAACCCTGTCTCTGCATCATCTTTACTTAATTATACATCTAATTGTACAAAGCTGTTGCATGACCTGATCTCCATGCTGCTGTACTTTAGGGATGATTCCTATTAATTGTTACATTTGCTGAATGATTCATTCTCTGCATGGCCGCTTGTCTCACAAGGCTGAAAACATTAACCTTTAGATTTCTTGGAAGAGCATTTCATTATACACACTAAACTGATGACAATCATGATTTAATTTAAGCTTGAAAACTAAAGGCATTCTTTGCGAAACCCCAGGGAACACTCATATCCTGTTCAAGACTTGTGTAGGATTTCAGTTTGGTGTCGGTTTCCAACATGTTTGTCTCTTTGGGGACAGTGTGTGATGGACAGACAGACTGGCTGTACATTTCTTTCTCACTTTCCTCTGCATGTTGCTGGCGATGACTTAAGCTTGCTTTGTTTGCGGGGGTTAAAGCCGCCTTTGGGGGGGCGTCCACGGGCTCCTCCTCCTTCCTCCGTCCTTTCTTCTCGCTGTGCTTTATCCCTCCCTGTCTCCCATCCCTCTTTCCTGCACACCAAGCACACTCCCTCCTCCTCCTCCCACCTGAGCACTGACACACCCCTTCCATCTGTCTTTTCCTACCCAGAATTCCCTAACAACCCGCCACCTGGGGGCCGTGAGATCCCGCAGGAGCAGCACAATGCGGGTGCCGTCATCGGGTGCGCTGTGGGCGGGGTCGTCCTGTTAGCGGCGGCCGCCACCCTGCTCTTTGTCTTCCTGCGCCGCCGCCAGCGCACCTTCAAGGGCGACTACAGCACCAAGAAACAGGTGTTTGGGAACGGCTACAGCAAGGCCGGGGGCCTGCCAGCCCACCCTCCCATCCCCAACAACCTGCAGTACCCAGACGACTCGGATGACGAGAAGAAGCCTGCACAGATCGCTGTGACCGGAGGGTTCGAGGCGAGCGAACGCGATTTTGACGGAGATGCGGAGGACTTGAAGAGGCCCTATTTCACAGTGGACGAAGGAGAGAGTCGAGATTACGACGAACGGACTCTCGCCTTCCAGTACGACCCCGAGTCGGAGATAGCCGACGATATGGTGTCCCAAACCGATGGCTCTGTCATTTCAAAGAAAGAGTGGTATGTGTAGGGGCAACAAACAACCAAACCAACCAACCAACCTCCCGTCCCACCCCCCTACCATCCCCCTACCACCACCACTACCACCCCCTCACCTCCATTAGTCAACCCCATCCCGCCTTTCATCTCAGACATTCAGTCCAGTGCCCCTCCGAACCCCCAACCCATCAGAACCCAGTCAATTAAAACCACGTAAAAAAAATGCACTGTCAAGTCCTAAAGAGCATGCAACAACACATCAACATGTCAACAACAACACATGTCAACAACACATCAAAATGTCAACAACAACATTACATCATGTCAACAACAACACATCAACATGTCAACAACATTGCATCAACATGTCAACAACAACACATCAACATGTCAACGTCAACAAAACAACACATCAACATAACAACAACAACACATCAACATTTCAACAACACATCAACATGTCAACAACAACACATCAATATGTCAACAACAACATTACATCAACATGTCAACGTCAACAAAAACAA
The DNA here is from genome assembly GCF_905237065.1 of Salmo salar. Classification (NCBI taxonomy): domain Eukaryota; kingdom Metazoa; phylum Chordata; class Actinopteri; order Salmoniformes; family Salmonidae; genus Salmo; species Salmo salar. Next base: position 96,228,455 of record NC_059461.1, read on the forward strand.
CACATCAACATAACAACACATCAACATGTCAACAACAACAACACATCAACATGTCAACAACAACATGTCAACAACACATCAAAATGTCAACAACAACTTTACATCAACATGTCAACAACAACATTGCATCAACATGTCAACGTCAACAAAAACAACACATCAACATGTCAACAACAACATTACATCAACATGTCAACAACAACATTGCATCAACATGTCAACGACAACACAACTTCAACATGTCAACAACAACATGTCAACGACAACACAACTTCAACATGTCAACAACAACATTACATCATGGTGTATCGAAATTCCATTAGTTGAAACTGCAAATATTACTGAACACGGTTTGTCATTGGACTCATGTGCAACCACCATTGACTTTCAAGGCCAGACAGAAAGAGTGACCTGGTCGCTTGGATAATACTGGTGGATTATTCTTGTGTGTTTTTCCATGATATTCTAAATGTATTACATGTAAGGAGACTTGGGAGAGATGAGGTATTTGCTGAGCACATTGTGAAAGTCCAACACTGGATGTATGATACGTCGTTTTTATTATTATTCTCATCACCAATGCCTTTTCTGCTATTGTTTTTTTTATATATAACTTGCTTATGTACGTTATGGGTTCAACTAAGGTAACTAGAGGGTACATTAACTAAAGGGTACAGTAACATGTCAATCAAAACAACAGGTTTATATACTGTAGATATATATGAGTTATCTGATTGTGTTGTTTTTAAGAGAATGAGATGTCTGCCATGACAGCCCCTTTTTTCTCTCCCTGGCTTCTTATTGACTAGCAACACTACACAACAATACAAGACTGGGTTTAACCCAATGATGTATATAAACCCTGGATTGCTGATGCATTGTATTGGCCAATGAGAAGCTTTGAAGCCAACGGTCGGCTATATTGGCACTCCCCAGAATAGGTACTCCATAAGAATTAAAGGAATTCTACAGTATTCCAATTAAATGTTTCAAGGACAAAATTACATTTATTTAAGTATTTTTGTTGTTGTAGTGGGGACAGTAACATTAGTACTTTCAAAAAAGTATACTTTAAAGCTGCAATATGTACGTTTTTAGGTGACCTGACCAAATTCACATAGAAATGTGTGTTATAGATCTGTCGTTATCATTGAAAGCAAGTCTAAGAAGCGGAAGATCTTTTCTATCTGCGCTATTTCTATGCTTCCCAATCTTATGTTTCATTTTTGCGTCTTTTACTTTCGTTTTTTACACCAGCTTCAAACAGCTGGAAATACAATATGTTTTGTTATGAAAAAGATGTTTCGCAGCGGTTTAGATGATACAATGATTCTCAACCAGGAAATGGTTGAGCGATTGCTGCGTAGTGCATATTTTTTGTTGTTGTGATATCCAATTGGCAGTTACATGCTTGCCCCCATCGCTGCCCTACGGACTCGGAGAGGCAAAGGTCGAGAGCCATGTGACACAGCCCGGCATCGAACCCAGGTCTGTAGTGACACTTCAAGCACTGTGATGCAGTGCCTTAGACCGCTACGCCACTTGGGAGGCCTGCATAGTGTATCTTTAAAGAAATATTTTTCCTTTTTTATTTTTATGTTTAGCTCACATAATATAATTAGACAGTCTGCATTAAGGTGTCTGTTATAAAATACATGTTGAAAAACTAATGTAGACATTAATAAATGCATTTTTATAGCTTCCTACATATTTTCTACAACGGTGGGGGAGTGCCAAGGCGTGGTGGCTTCAAAACAGCGCCCCCTGTAAGTAATCTAGTGTATATATAAATCATTGGTTTAACAATGTATTACAGCCCCCTGCATAGTATACTATAAGAGTACTACAGAGTATAGTAGTGTAGTACAGAGTATAGTATGTATTTTGGTCATGTACATTCTAGCTGTCTTCCAAAGACATGCCTGGTGTTTATTACTCTTCAGGGTACTGAGACCTGCGGCACGTCAACGCAACAAGCCATATGGACACGGCAGTAAATCATACAGGCCTAGAGGAAACGCCAGTAGATATAGAAGGACAATGTGCCGGAATGTGCCCTAGTTTTAGTTTCAGATGCTGAGTTGTTTTGGCGCCATTTTAGTTTGGTGGCCATTTTAGCTGCAGTGAGAAAACAGGTGAGAAGGGAGAAGGTCCTGCTGTCCTGAAGCATCCCTGTGACGTAATCCCTCGTTATGGGTTGTAGCGGCATTATGTCATGTATTTTCAACATACAGAACAGTAATGCTTCAATTATGCTCTGAGAAATGCCATTTCATAATATGTATCTTAAACTTGAAAGGGTTTACCTAAAGGGGTTTACCTAAAGGGGTTTACCTAAAGGGGTTTACCTAAAGGGGTTTACCTAAAGGGTTTACCTAAAGGGGTTTACCCTAAAGGGTTTACCTAAAGGGGTTTACCTAAAGGGGTTTACCTAAAGGGGTTTACCTAAAGGGGTTTACCTAAAGGGGTTTACCTAAAGGGGTTTACCTAAAGGGGTTACCTAAAGGGGTTTACCTAAAGGGGTTTACCTAAAGGGGTTTACCTAAAGGGTTTACCTAAAGGGGTTTACCTAAAGGGGTTTACCTAAAGGGGTTTACCTAAAGGGTTACCTAAAGGGGTTTACCTAAAGGGGTTTACCTAAAGGGGGTTACCTAAAGGGGTTTACCTAAAGGGGTTTACCTAAAGGGGTTTACCTAAAGGGTTTACCTAAAGGGGTTTACCCTAAAGGGTTTACCTAAAGGGGTTTACCTAAAGGGGTTTACCTAAAGGGGTTACCTAAAGGGGTTTACCTAAAGGGGTTTACCTAAAGGGGTTTACCTAAAGGGGTTTACCTAAAGGGGTTTCACCTAAAGGGTTTTACCCTAAAGGGGTTTACCTAAAGGGGTTTACCTAAAGGGGTTTACCTAAAGGGGTTTACCTAAAGGGGTTTACCTAAAGGGGTTTACCTAAAGGGGTTTACCTAAAGGGGTTTACCTAAAGGGGTTACCTAAAGGGGTTTACCTAAAGGGGTTTACCTAAAGGGGTTTACCTAAAGGGTTTTACCTAAAGGGGTTTACCTAAAGGGGTTTACCTAAAGGGGTTTACCTAAAGGGGTTTACCTATTGTTTAATGATCCTAATTTTGTTATTATTGCTCCATTTTTCTTTATTCTAATTTCTGTGTGTATTAGAGAGTTTGCATTACCTTGTGATTTCCACAGAAAGCTTGTTCGATAGTGACATTGAGTCTGTGGTGTCTGACTGGGTAGAGTTGGCCCTAAGGTACTATACCTCCACTCACACCACCTTCTAACAGGAGCCTCCAATGGACACAATGGACATGAGGACAATGAGGACAACGAGGACAATATTAAATGTGGCTGTGCATCTCTGCCTACAGAGAGACATTTTTTAAAAGCAAAGGGAACAGAAATATGATGATAAATGTTGTCTAACTGAATTTAGCAGCAGATGTTTTTTTCTTTCTGTTTAAATATATATATATTTCTCAACAGTTTGGATAAGAGTCGTTCACAATCTAGTCCAGTTGCGGCCAATATAAAATATATGTTGATTTGTTTAAAAAAAAATTGGTTACTACATGATTCCATATGTGTTATTTCATAGTTTTGATGTCTTCTCTATTATTCTACAATGTTTGAAAATAGTAAAAAATAAAGAAAAACCCTTGAATGAGTAGGTGTGTCCAAACATTTGACTGGTACTGTATATAAATCACAACATCTCTATATGGATACAAATGGGAGACAAATCAAACAAAAATGGATTCCTCTACAGCAGAACTGGCTCCTTAAGAGACGGGATTGGTTGGCTTTTAGACCCACAATATCAGCTGCCAGTAGCTGCGGTCCACAGCATAACATTCTTTATCCTCAGTTTTGATATGCAACTTTTAAGCCACTAACAGAATATTATTATTATTATTGTGAAAAAATCTATGCAACATCTGTAACCAAGTACGAGTGGGAAATCTGTCAAGCGATGGACATCGACACATAGAGAAGCCATTCTGGATGACTTTAAACTGGTCGACATCTTAAGCCTTGTTTTATGCATGTGATTTTATGTGAGGGTGGGTGGGAGTGGAAGTATGGATGTTTTTAGTGGTTCTCTTTTGTACAGAGAGCTAGTCTGTGTGTTCACACATCAGCTCAGAGGAGAGGAGAACTCTGCTAGTGTCTGTAGGGAGGAGGGGTGCGGTGGGCAGTCAGTAGTTCACAAAAGGATTTCATTATGTAGAGACAAAAGACCAAAGTACATCCCAAATGGCTCCCTATCATGTATAGTGCACTACTTAGAACCAGTGCACTATATATAGAGAATAGGGGGCACTACTTAGAACCAGTGCACTATATAGAGAATAGAGTGCACTACTTAGAACCAGTGCACTATATAGAGAATAGAGTGCACTACTTAGAACCAGTGCACTATATATAGAGAATAGAGTGCACTACTTAGAACCAGTATATAGAGAATAGGGGGCATTACTTAGAACCAGTGCACTATATATAGAGAATAGAGTGCACTACTTAGAACCAGTATATAGAGAATAGGGGGCACTACTTAGAACCAGTGCACTATATATAGAGAATAGAGTGCACTACTTAGAACCAGTATATAGAGAATAGGGTGCACTACTTAGAACCAGTGCACTATATAGAGAATAGGGTGCACTACTTAGAACCAGTATATAGAGAATAGAGGGCACTACTTAGAACCAGTGCACTATATAGAGAATAGGGTGCACTACTTAGAACCAGTATATAGAGAATAGGGGGCACTACTTAGAACCAGTGCGCTATATATAGAGAATAGGGGGCATTACTTAGAACCAGTGCGCTATATATAGAGAATAGGGGGCATTACTTAGAACCAGTGCACTATATAGAGAATAGGGTGCACTACTTAGAACCACTATATAGAGAATAGGGTGCACTACTTAGAACCAGTGCACTATATAGAGAATAGGGTGCACTACTTAGAACCAGTATATAGAGAATAGAGGGCACTACTTAGAACCAGTGCACTATATAGAGAATAGGGTGCACTACTTAGAACCAGTATATAGAGAATAGGGGGCACTACTTAGAACCAGTGCACTATATACAGAATAGGGGGCACTACTTAGAACCAGTGCACTATATAGAGAATAGAGTGCACTACTTAGAACCAGTATATAGAGAATAGGGGGCACTACTTAGAACCAGTATATAGAGAATAGGGGGCATTACTTAGAACCAGTCCACTATATACAGAATAGGGGGCACTACTTAGAACCAGTGGACTATATAGAGAATAGGGTGCACTACTTAGAACCAGTATATAGAGAATAGAGTGCACTACTTAGAACCAGTATATAGAGAATAGGGGGCACTACTTAGAACCACTATATACAGAATAGGGGGCACTACTTAGAACCACTATATAGAGAATAGAGTGCACTACTTAGAACCAGTGGACTATATAGAGAATAAGAGGCACTACTTAGAACCAGTATATAGAGAATAGGGTGAACTACTTAGAACCACTATATAGAGAATAGGGGGCATTACTTAGAACTAGTGCACTATATAGAGAATAGGGGGCACTACTTAGAACCAGTGGACTATATAGAGAATAGGGTGCACTACTTAGAACCACTATATAGAGAATAGGGGGCACTAATTAGAACCAGTATATAGAGAATAGGGTACACTACTTAGAACCAGTGCACTATATATAGAGAATAGGGGGCACTACTTAGAACCAGTATATAGAGAATAGGGTGAACTACTTAGAACCAGTGCACTATATAGAGAATAGGGGGCACTACTTAGAACCAGTGCACTATATAGAGAGTAGGGTGCCATTTGGAATGCACACAACTCTTAGTTTTGCATGTTTCTTGGCAGCCAGCAAAAATGACATTGGCTGAGTATCTGACAGTCCAGTCTCTCTGTTTGAATAAACATGTTAATGATGAACCTCCAGCATTATGTGTTACCCTTAAAAGATGTCAACACAAATATAACCACATGGAATTGAAAGCTGTCCTATAATTAAGCTTTTTTATTATACATTTTATTTGACACTTTATTTTAATTGCAATGATTTTAATAACCACATACAAATGTCTTTATGAAAGAGATCATCAATATGTATAACTTTTTATGTAACTATCCAGAAAAGTCCCGTATGATGAATAATACAGAACCTATTTCTGGATTTTGAAAGTTACATATCTTGAAAACTTGATTGCTGATGGACTAAAGAAACAAATAGCAAAAGATTGTTTTTGGGAGGAGTTTTCCTTTTCATAGAGGTCTTGTGGTTACGTTTTAAGTGACTCTTAAAACAGCTTGGGAGAATGAGAGACGTTAGCAAATAAAACAATGTCTTCTTTTTGATTGTCCATATGGTGAGGCTGTTTTTATATAATTGATTGTGATTTAATTCCCTCATTCTTCAGCTCTTTTGTAATCAATAGCTTTAGGTCAACAGACTTCAGCTCAACATTCCATTGTAAATAATGTGTATAATATTAAAGTTGAGTTTATAGATTTCTTTTTTTCAAGGATAACTGCAATAGGGACCCTGCTCATTCTAGAATGTACCTATTTTGACTGTGAAATACTAGAGAAAGAACAACGCGGATTAAGGATAAAACAACAATACGGATTAGGGTTAAGAACAACACGGATTAGGGATAAAACAACAACACGGATTAGGGATAAAACAACAATACGGATTAGGGATAAAACAACAATACGGATTAGGGATAAAACAACAACACGGATTAGGGATAAAACAACAATATGGATTAGGGATAAAACAACAATACGGATTAGGGATAAAACAACAATACGGATTAAGGATAAAACAACAATACGGATTAGGGATAAAACAACAATACGGATTAAGGATTAAAAGAACAACACAGATTAAGGATTAAAGAACAACACAGATTAAGGATTAAAGAACAACACAGATTAAGGATTAAAGAACAACACGGATTAAGGATAAAACAACAATACGGATTAAGGATAAAACAACAATACGGATTAGGGATAAAACAACAATACGGATTAAGGATTAAAAGAACAACACGGATTAGGATTAAAAGAACAACACAGATTAAGGATTAAAGAACAACACAGATTAAGGATTAAAGAACAACACGGATTAAGGATAAAACAACAACACGGATTAGGGATAAAAGAACAACACAGATTAGGGTTAAAAAATTCTGGTAACATTCCCAAAATTACAAAAAATGTTTTAAAAAATGCCATTTGGAAGATTTCTGGAATCAGGAGGAAATAATAAAGGAAAACTGGAATCCTCCAACCAGGATTTCTGGAAAACCTGAAAATGTTTGGGAAATTACCGGAACTTTGCAACCTTAACTATGATGGCTGGATTGAGTTGATATGCGTAGATTGTTATTACGTCATCATCATCCCTCTTATTCTGACCATTCCAGTACCATAGGTTGGATGCAAAATTACGGTACATTTTCCCAGAATTCCCAGGTTTCACAGAAATTCTGGTTGCAGGGTTCGGGATTGTCTACTTATTCCCTCCTGATTCCAGAAATCCAGGGAATCTTGGAAAAGTTCAAAACAGTGTTTGCAACCCTAACAGTAAGGTTTTGAAATGCTGTCAATATCAGCTATCACAGGGCCAATGCATACCGTACATGGACTTGGTCACAGGGCCGATGCATACCGTACATGGACTTGGTCAGGGCCGATGCATACCGTACATGGACTTGGTCAGGGCCGATGCATACCGTACATGGACTTGGTCACAGGGCCGATGCATACCGTACATGGACTTGGTCACAGGGCCGATGCATACCGTACGTGGACTTGGTCACAGGGCCGATGCATACCGTACGTGGACTTGGTCAGGGCCGATGCATACCGTACATGGACTTGGTCACAGGGCCGATGCATACCGTACATGGACTTGGTCACAGGGCCGATGCATACCGTACATGGACTTGGTCACAGGGCCGATGCATACCGTACATGGACTTGGTCACAGGGCCGATGCATACCGTACGTGGACTTGGTCAGGGCCGATGCATACCGTACATGGACTTGGTCACAGGGCCGATGCATACCGTACGTGGACTTGGTCAGGGCCGATGCATACCGTACGTGGACTTGGTCAGGGCCGATGCATACCGTACGTGGACTTGGTCACAGGGCCGATGCATATCGTACGTGGACTTGGTCAGGGCCGATGCATACCGTACGTGGACTTGGTCAGGGCCGATGCATACCGTACATGGACTTGGTCACAGGGCTGATGCATACCGTACATGGACTTGGTCACAGGGCTGATGCATACCGTACATGGACTTGGTCAGGGCCGATGCATACCGTACATGGACTTGGTCAGGGCCGATGCATACCGTACGTGGACTTGGTCAGGGCCGATGCATACCGTACGTGGACTTGGTCAGAGCCGATGCATACCGTACGTGGACTTGGTCTGGGCCGATGCATACCGTACATGGACTTGGTCACAGGGCCGATGCATACCGTACATGGACTTGGTCACAGGGCCGATGCATACCGTACATGGACTTGGTCACAGGGCTGATGCATACCGTACATGGACTTGGTCACAGGGCCGATGCATACCGTACATGGACTTGGTCAGGGCCGATGCATACCGTACATGGACTTGGTCAGGGCCGATGCATACCGTTCGTGGACTTGGTCAGGGCCGATGCATACCGTACATGGACTTGGTCACAGGGCCGATGCATACCGTACGTGGACTTGGTCAGGGCTGATGCATACCGTACGTGGACTTGGTCACAGGGCCGATGCATACCGTACGTGGACTTGGTCAGGGCTGATGCATACCGTACATGGACTTGGTCAGGGCCGATGCATACCGTACATGGACTTGGTCACAGGGCTGATGCATACCGTACGTGGACTTGGTCAGGGCCGATGCATACCGTACATGTACTTGGTCACAGGGCTGATGCATACCGTACATGGACTTGGTCACAGGGCCGATGCATACCGTACGTGGACTTGGTCAGGGCTGATGCATACCGTACATGGACTTGGTCAGGGCCGATGCATACCGTACATGGACTTGGTCAGGGCCGATGCATACCATACATGGACTTGGTCACAGGGCTGATGCATACCGTACGTGGACTTGGTCACAGGGCTGATGCATACCGTACGTGGACTTGGTCACAGGGCCGATGCATACCGTACGTGGACTTGGTCAGGGCCGATGCATACCGTACATGGACTTGGTCACAGGGCTGATGCATACCGTATGTGGACTTGGTCAGGGCCGATGCATACCGTACATGGACTTGGTCACAGGGCTGATGCATACCGTACATGGACTTGGTCAGGGCCGATGCATACCGTACATGGACTTGGTCAAGGCTGATGCATACCGTACATGGACTTGGTCAGGGCCGATGCATACCGTAGGTGGACTTGGTCAGGGCCGATGCATACCGTACATGGACTTGGTCACAGGGCTGATGCATACCGTACATGGACTTGGTCACAGGGCTGATGCATACCGTACATGGACTTGGTCACAGGGCTGATGCATACCGTACGTGGACTTGGTCACAGGGCTGATGCATACCGTACGTGGACTTGGTCACAGGCCGATGCATACCGTACATGGACTTGGTCAGGGCTGATGCATACCGTACATGGACTTGGTCAGGGCTGATGCATACCGTACGTGGACTTGGTCAGGGCCGATGCATACCGTACATGGACTTGGTCAGGGCTGATGCATACCGTACATGGACTTTGTCACAGGCCGATGCATACCGTACATGGACTTGGTCAGGGCTGATGCATACCGTACGTGGACTTGGTCAGGGCCGATGCATACCGTACATGGACTTGGCCAGGGCTGATGCATACCGTACGTGGACTTTGTCAGGGCCGATGCATACCGTACATGGACTTGGTCAGGGCTGATGCATACCGTACGTGGACTTGGTCAGGGCCGATGCATACCGTACATGGACTTGGTCAGGGCCGATGCATACTGTACATGGACTTGGTCAGGGCTGATGCATACCGTACGTGGACTTGGTCAGGGCTGATGCATACCGTACATGGACTTGGTCAGGGCTGATGCATACCGTACGTGGACTTTGTTAATAATGAACTGCTACAAAACAATAATAGAGAGAACTTGTCTGTATGCAGCCATGTGAATGTAAAATATTTCTGAGGGTTTTATTACAACTATTGATGAAAAAATGGTGATGTTGTTCACGTGACTCAGTGAAGTAACTTGTATTTGTTTTCAAAAGCATTAAATGATTTCAATAGTCAATGCTGTTCTCCTGGCCCTATTATATTATTGAATTGACTGTAGTGATGGTGGTGTACATGTTGATGGTGGTGGTGGTGTCCATGGTGGTGGTGGTGGTGTACATGTTGATGGTGGTGGTGGTGTCCATGGTGGTGGTGGTGGTGGTGGTGGTGTACATGTTGATGGTGATGGTGGTGGTGGTGTACATGTTGATGGTGATGGTGGTGGTGGTGTACATGTTGATGGTGGTGGTGGTGGTGTACATGTTGATGGTGGTGGTGTACATGTTGATGGTGGTGGTGTACATGTTGATGGTGGTGGTGGTGTACATGTTGATGGTGGGGGTGGTGTACATGTTGACTATAGTGGTGGTGGTGTACATATTGACTGTGGTGGTGTTGGTGTACATGTTGATGGTGATGGTGGTGGTGTACATGTTGACTGTGGTGGGGGTGGTGTACATGTTGATGGTGGTGGTGTACATGTTGACTGTAGTGGTGATGGTGTACATATTGACTGTGGTGGTGATGGTGTACATGTTGACTGTAGTGGTGGTGGTGTACATGTTGACTGTGGTGGTGATGGTGTACATATTGACTGTGGTGGTGATGGTGTACATGTTGATGGTGGTGGTGGTGTACATGTTGTTGGTGGTGTGGTGTACATGTTGATGGTGGTGGTGGTGTACATGTTGATGGTGGTGGTGGTGTACATGTTGATGGTGGTGGTGGTGGTGTACATGTTGACTTTAGTGGTGGTGGTGGTGGTGTACATGTTGACTGTAGTGGTGGTGGTGGTGGTGTACATGTTGGTGGTGGTGGTGGTGGTGTACATGTTGATGGTGGTGGTGGTGTAGATGTTGATGGTGGTGGTGGTGTACATGTTGATGGTGGTGGTGGTGGTGGTGGTGGTGTACATGTTGATGGTGGTGGTGGTGTACATGTTGATGGTGGTGGTGGTGGTGGTGTACATGTTGATGGTGGTGGTGGTGTACATTTTGATGGTGGTGGTGTACATGTTGATGGTGGTGGTGGTGTACATGTTGATGGTGGTGGTGGTGGTGGTGGTGGTGGTGGTGTACATGTTGATGGAGGTGGTGTACATGTTGATGGTGGTGGTGTACATGTTGATGGTGGTGGTGTACATGTTGATGGTGGTGGTGGTGTACATGTTGATGGTGGTGGTGTACATGTTGATGGTGGTGGTGGTGTCCATGGTGGTGGTGGTGGTGGTGTACATGTTGATGGTGGTGGTGTACATGTTGATGGTGGTGATGGTGGTGGTGTACATGTTGATGGTGGTGGTGGTGGTGGTGTACATGTTGATGGTGGTGGTGGTGTACATGTTGATGGTGGTGGTGGTGTACATGTTGATGGTGGTGGTGGTGTACATGTTGATGGTGGTGGTGGTGTACATGTTGATGGTGGTGGTGGTGTACATGTTGGTGGTGGTGGTGGTGGTGGTGGTGGTGGTGGTGGTGTACATGTTGATGGTGGTGGTGGTGTACATGTTGATGGTGGTGGTGGTGTACATGTTGGTGGTGGTGGTGGTGGTGTACATGTTGATGGTGGTGGTGTACATGTTGGTGGTGGTGGTGGTGGTGTACATGTTGATGGTGGTGGTGGTGGTGGTGTACATGTTGGTGGTGGTGGTGTACATGTTGGTGGTGGTGGTGGTGTACATGTTGATGGTGGTGGTGTACATGTTGATGGTGGTGGTGGTGGTGTACATGTTGATGGTGGTGGTGTACATGTTGGTGGTGGTGGTGTTTACATATAGGTGGTGTCAGAGGAAGGCCCTAAAAATACGTGGCTAATAAAATGTGATTTGATTTGAATCCAGTTGTTTGTGTCGTCCGTTTCAGGAAAGTACCTGTGTAATTGCTCACCCAACTCACTCAGGTGCTTCGCTATATCACATTTGACATTGTCCGTAAACTTGAGTTCATTTACACACAAAAAATCATACAATGATGGAAAGGCCTGTGTGTTGTCCTTGTTAATGCAGACAGAGAAGAGCTCCAACTTGTTAACCTGTTAGGGCTAGGGGGCAGCATTGACACGGCTGGATAAAAAACATACCCGATTTAATCTGGTTACCACTCCTACCCAGTAACTAGAATATGCATATACTTATTACATATGGATAGAAAACACCCTAACTTTTCTAAAACTGTTTGAATGGTGTCTGTGAGTATAACAGAACTCAAATGGCAGGTCAAAACCTGAGAGATTCCTTTACAGGAAGTGGCCTGTCTGACCATTTGTTGAACTTCTTTTCCATCTCTATCATTTACTAAGGATCTCTGCTCTAACGTGACACTTCCCACGTCGTCCATAGGCGCTCAGAGCCCGGGAAAAAACAGAATGTCGTCATTCCAGCCCCAGGCTGAAACACATTATTGCCTTTCTCAAGTGGCCGATCAAGAGACACTAGCTTATGCGCGTGACCCCGACCGCCCCCGCCTTTGGGATTTTTTTCCTCTGTTTGCCGAAAAGGAGATTCCCTGTCGGAATATTATCGCTTTTCTACGAGAAAAATGTCGTAAAAATTGATTTTAAACAGCGGTTGACATGCTTCGAAGTACGGTAATGGAATACTTAGAATTTTATTGTCACGAATTGCGCCATGCGCGTGACACTTCTTTACTATTTCGGATAGTGTCTGGAACGCAACGAACAAAACGCCGCTATTCGGATATAACGATGGATTATTTTGGACCAAACCAACATTTGTTATTGAAGTAGCAGTCCTGGGTGTGTATTCTGACGAAGACAACAAAAGGTAATGAAATTTTATAATAGTAAATATGATTATGGTGAGTGCTAAACTTGCCGGGTGTCTAAATAGCGAGCCCGTGATGCCTGGGCTATGTACTTAGAATATTGCAAAATGTGCTTTCACCAAAAAGCTATTTTAAAATCGGACATATCGAGTGCATAGAGGAGGTCTGTATCTATAATTCTTAAAATAATTGTTATGCTTTTTGTGAACGTTTATCGTGAGTAATTTAGTAAAATGTTAGCGAATTCCCCGGATGTTTGCGGGGGGTATGCTAGTTCTGAACGTCACATGCTAATGTAAAAAGCTGGTTTTTGATATAAATATGAACTTGATTGAACAAAACATGCATGTATTGTATAACATAATGTCCTAGGGTTGTCATCTGACACAGACCTTACTTTCTCTAACCCCTAACCCATCCTAACCCTAACCCATCCTAACCCCTAACCCATTCTAACCCTAACCCATCCTAACCCTAACGCATCCTAACCCCTAACCCATCCTAACCCTAACCCATCCTAACCCCTAACCCATCCTAACCCATTCTAACCCATCCTAACCCTAACCCATCCTAACCCATTCTAACCCTAACCCATCCTAACCCTAACCCATCCTAACCCCTAACCCATCCTAACCCTAACCCATCCTAACCCTAACCCATCCTAACCCATCCTAACCCTAACCCATTCTAACCCTAACCCATCCTAACCCATTCTAACCCTAACCCATCCTAACCCATTCTAACCCTAACCCATTCTAACCCTAACCCATCCTAACCCATCCTAACCAATTCTAACTCTAACCCATCCTAACCCTAACCCATTCTAACCCTAACCCATCCTAACCCTATCCCACCCTAACCCTAACCCATCCTAACCCATTCAAACCCTAACCCATCCTAACCCTAACCCATCCTAACCCTAACCCATTCTAACCCTAACCCATCCTAACCCTAACCCATTCTAACCCTAACCCATTCTAACCCATCCTAACCCTAACCCGTTCTAACCCTAACCCATCCTAACCCATTCTAACCCTAACCCATTCTAACCCTAACCCATTCTAACCCTAACCCATCCTAACCCATTCTAACCCATCCTAACCCATTCTAACCCTAACCCATCCTAACCCTAACCCATTATAACCCTAACCCATTCTAACCCTAACCCATCCTAACCCTAACCCATTCTAACCCATTCTAACCCTAACCCATCCTAACCCTAATCCATCCTAACCAAACCCATTCTAACCCTAACCAATCCTAACCCTAACCCATTCTAACCCTAACCCATTATAACCCTAATCCATTCTAACCCATTCTAACCCATCCTAACCCATCCTAACCCTAATCCATTCTAACCCATCCTAACCCTAATCCGTCCTAACCCTAACCCATTCTAACCCTAACCCATTCTAACCCTAACCAATCCTAACCCATCCTAACCCTAACCCATCCTAACCCTATCCCATTATAATCCTAACCCATCCTAACCCTAACCCATCCTAACCGATCCTAACCCTAATCCATCCTAACCCTAACCCATTCTAACCCTAACCCATCCTAACCCTAACCCATTTTAACCCTAACCCATCCTAACCCTAATCCATCCTAACCCTAACCCATTATAACCCTAACCCATCCTAACCCATCCTAACCCTAATCCATTCTAACCCTAACCCATCCTAACCCTAACCCATTCTAACCCTAACCCATCCTAACCCTAACCCATTCTAACCCTAACACATCCTAACCCATCCTAACCCTAACCCATTCTAACCCTAACCGATCCTAACCCTAACCCATTCTAACCCTAACCCATCCTAACCCATCCTAACCCTAACCCATCCTAACCCTAACCCATCCTAACCCTAACACATCCTAACCCATTCTAACCCTAACACATCCTAACCCATCCTAACCCTAACCCATCCTAACCGATCCTAACCCTAACCCATTCTAACCCTAACCGATCCTAACCCTAACCCATTCTAACCCTAACCCATCCTAACCCATCCTAACCCTAACCCATCCTAACCCTAACCCATCCTAACCCTAACACATCCTAACCCATTCTAACCCTAACCCATCCTAACCCTAACCCATTCTAACCCTAACCCATCCTAAACCATCCTAACCCTAACCCATCCTAACCCTAACCCTAACCCATCCTAACCCTAACCCATCCTAACCCATCCTAACCCATTCTAACCCTAACCCATCCTAACCCATCCTAACCCTAACCCATCCTAGCCCTAACCCTAACCCATCCTAACCCTAACCCATTCTAACCCATCCTAACCCATCCTAACCCATCCTAACCCATCCTAACCCTAACCCATTCTAACCCTAACCCATCCTAACCCATTCTAACCCTAACCCATTCTAACCCTAACCCATTCTAACCCATTCTAACCCATCCTAACCCTAACCCATTCTAACCCTAACCCATCCTAACCCTTACCCATTCTAACCCTAACCCATTATAACACTAACCCATCCTAACCCTAACCCATTCTAACCCATTCTAACCGTAACCCATCCTAACACTAATCCATCCTAACCCAAACCCATTCTAACCCTAACCAATCCTAACCCTAACCATCCTAACCCTAACCCATTATAACCCTAATCCATTCTAACCCATCCTAACCCATCCTAGCCCTAATCCATTCTAACCCATCCTAACCCTAATCCATTCTAACCCTAACCCATTCTAACCCTAATCCATTCTAACCCTAACCCATCCTAACCCTAACCCATCCTAACCCATTATAACCCTAACCCATCCTAACCCTAACCCATCCTAACCCTAACCCATTTTAACCCTAACCCATCCTAACCCTAACCCATTCTAACCCTAACACATTCTAACCCATCCTAACCCTAACCCATCCTAACCCTAACCCATTCTAACCCTAACACATCCTAACCCATCCTAACCCTAACCCATTCTAACCCTAACCCATCCTAACCCATTCTAACCCTAACCCATTCTAACCCTAACCCATTCTAACCCATCCTAACCCATCCTAACCCTAACCCATTCTAACCCTAACCCATCCTAACCCATTCTAACCCTAACCCATTCTAACCCTAACCCATCCTAACCCTAACCCATTCTAAGCCTAACCCATCCTAACCCTAAACCATTCTAACCCATTCTAACCCTAACCCATCCTAACACTAATCCATCCTAACCCAAACCCATTCTAACCCTAACCAATCCTAACCCTAACCATCCTAACCCTAATCCATCCTAACCCAAACCCATTCTAACCCTAACCAATCCTAACCCTAACCATCCTAACCCTAACCCATTATAACCCTAATCCATTCTAACCCATTCTAACCCATCCTAACCCATCCTAACCCTAATCCATTCTAACCCATCCTAACCATAATCCATCCTAACCCTAACCCATTCTAACCCTAACCCATTATAACCCTAATCCATTCTAACCCTAACCCATCCTAACCCTAACCCATCCTAACCCATTATAACCCTAACCCATCCTAACCCTAACCCATCCTAACCCATTTTAACCCTAACCCATCCTAACCCTAACCCATTCTAACCCTAACACATTCTAACCCATCCTAACCCTAACCCATCCTAACCCTAACCCATTCTAACCCTAACACATCCTAACCCATCCTAACCCTAACCCATCCTAACCCTAACCCATCCTAACCCTAACCCATTCTAACCCTAACACATCCTAACCCATCCTAACCCTAACCCATCCTAACCCTAACCCCTAACCCATCCTAACCCATCCTAACCCTAACCCATTCTAACCCTAACCCATCCTAACCCTTACCCATTCTAACCGCTAACCCATCCTAACCCTAACCATCCTAACCCTAACCCATCCTAACCCTAACCCATCCTAACCCTAACCCATCCTAACCAACCCTAACCCACCCTAACCCATCCTAACCCATCCTAACCCTAACCCATTCTAACCGCTAACCCATCCTATCCCTAACCTAACCCATCCTTAACCATCCTAACCCTAACCCATCCTAACCCTAACCCATCCTAACCAACCCTAACCCATCCTAACCCTAACCCATCCTAACCCTAACCCATTCTAACCGCTAACCCATCCTAACCCATCCTAACCCTAACCCATTCTAACCCTAACCCATTCTAACCGCTAACCCATCCTAACCCTAACCCATCCTAACCCATTCTAACCTCTAACCCATCCTAACCCATCCTAACCCTAACCCATTCTAACCGCTAACCCATTCTAACCCATCCTAACCCTAACCCATTCTAACCCTAACCCATTCTAACCGCTAACCCATCCTAACCCATCCTAACCCTAACCCATTCTAACCCTAACCCATTCTAACCGCTAACCCATCCTAACCCTAACCCATCCTAACCCATTCTAACCCATCCTAACCCATCCTAACCCATTCTAACCCCTAACCCATTCTAACCCATCCTAACCCCTAACCCATCCTAACCCATACTAACCCATCCTAACCCCTAACCCATCCTAACCCATCCTAACCCTAACCCATTCTAACCCATCCTAACCCATTCTAACCCATCCTAACCCTAACCCATCCTAACCCTAACCCATTCTAACCCTAACCCATCCTAACCCTCACCCATCCTAACCCATCCTAACCCATTCTAACCCTAAACCATCCTAACCCTAACCCATCCTAACCCTAACCCATCCTAACCCATCCTAACCCTAACCCATCCTAACCCTAACCCATTCTAACCCTAACCCATCCTAACCCTCACCCATTCTAACCCATCCTAACCCATCCTAACCCTAACCCATCCTAACCCATCCTAACCCTAACCCATCCTAACCCTAACCCATCCTTACCCTAACTCATCCTAATCCTAACCCATTCTAACCCATTCTAACCCTAACCCATCCTTACCCTAACCCATCCTAACCCTAACCCATTCTAACCCTAACCCATCCTAACCCTCACCCATTCTAACCCATCCTAACCCATTCTAACCCTAACCCATCCTAACCCATTCTAACCCTAACCCATTCTAACCCTAACCCATCCTAACCCATCCTAACCAATTCTAACTCTAACCCATCCTAACCCTATCCCACCCTAACCCTAACCCATTCAAACCCTAACCCATCCTAACCCTAACCCATTCTAACCCTAACCCATCCTAACCCTAACCCATTCTAACCCTAACCCATTCTAACCCATCCTAACCCTAACCCGTTCTAACCCTAACCCATCCTAACCCATTCTAACCCTAACCCATTCTAACCCTAACCCATTCTAACCCTAACCCATCCTAACCCATTCTAACCCATCCTAACCCATTCTAACCCTAACCCATCCTAACCCTAACCCATTCTAACCCTAACCCATTCTAACCCTAACCCATCCTAACCCTAACCCATTCTAACCCATTCTAACCCTAACCCATCCTAACCCTAATCCATCCTAACCCTAACCCATTCTAACCCTAACCCATCCTAACCCTAACCCATTTTAACCCTAACCCATCCTAACCCTAATCCATCCTAACCCTAACCCATTATAACCCTAACCCATCCTAACCCATCCTAACCCTAATCCATTCTAACCCTAACCCATCCTAACCCTAACCCATTCTAACCCTAACCCATCCTAACCCTAACCCATTCTAACCCTAACACATCCTAACCCATCCTAACCCTAACCCATCCTTACCCTAACCCATTCTAACCCTAACACATCCTAACCCATCCTAACCCTAACACATCCTAACCCATCCTAACCCTAACCCATTCTAACCCTAACCCATCCTAACCCATCCTAACCCTAACCCATCCTAACCCTAACACATCCTAACCCATTCTAACCCTAACACATCCTAACCCATCCTAACCCTAACCCATTCTAACCCTAACCGATCCTAACCCTAACCCATTCTAACCCTAACCCATCCTAACCCATCCTAACCCTAACCCATCCTAACCCTAACACATCCTAACCCATTCTAACCCTAACCCATCCTAACCCTAACCCATTCTAACCCTAACCCATCCTAACCCTAACCCTAACCCATCCTAACCCTAACCCATCCTAACCCATCCTAACCCTAACCCATCCTAACCCTAACCCATTCTAACCCTAACCCATCCTAACCCATCCTAACCCTAACCCATCCTAACCCTAACCCTAACCCATCCTAACCCTAACCCATTCTAACCCATCCTAACCCTAACCCATCCTAACACATCCTAACCCATCCTAACCCTAACCCATTCTAACCCTAACCGATCCTAACCCTAACCCATTCTAACCCTAACCCATCCTAACCCATTCTAACCCTAACCCATTCTAACCCTAACCCATTCTAACCCATTCTAACCCATCCTAACCCTAACCCATTCTAACCCTAATCCATCCTAACCCATTCTAACCCTAACCCATTCTAACCCTAACCCATCCTAACCCTTACCCATTCTAACCCTAACCCATTATAACCCTAACCCATCCTAACCCTAACCCATTCTAACCCATTCTAACCGTAACCCATCCTAACACTAATCCATCCTAACCCAAACCCATTCTAACCCTAACCAATCCTAACCCTAACCATCCTAACCCTAACCCATTATAACCCTAATCCATTCTAACCCATCCTAACCCATCCTAGCCCTAATCCATTCTAACCCATCCTAACCCTAATCCATTCTAACCCTAACCCATTATAACCCTAATCCATTCTAACCCTAACCCATCCTAACCCTAACCCATCCTAACCCATTATAACCCTAACCCATCCTAACCCTAACCCATCCTAACCCTAACCCATTTTAACCCTAACCCATCCTAACCCTAACCCATTCTAACCCTAACACATTCTAACCCATCCTAACCCTAACCCATCCTAACCCTAACCCATCCTAACCCTAACCCATTCTAACCCTAACACATCCTAACCCATCCTAACCCTAACCCATTCTAACCCTAACCCATCCTAACCCATTCTAACCCTAACCCATTCTAACCCTAACCCATTCTAACCCATCCTAACCCATCCTAACCCTAACCCATTCTAACCCTAACCCATCCTAACCCATTCTAACCCTAACCCATTCTAACCCTAACCCATCCTAACCCTAACCCATTCTAAGCCTAACCCATCCTAACCCTAAACCATTCTAACCCATTTTAACCCTAACCCATCCTAACACTAATCCATCCTAACCCAAACCCATTCTAACCCTAACCAATCCTAACCCTAACCATCCTAACCCTAACCCATTATAACCCTAATCCATTCTAACCCATTCTAACCCATCCTAACCCATCCTAACCCTAATCCATTCTAACCCATCCTAACCATAATCCATCCTAACCCTAACCCATTCTAACCCTAACCCATTATAACCCTAATCAATTCTAACCCATTCTAACCCATCCTAACCCATCCTAACCCTAATCCATTCTAACCCATCCTAACCATAATCCATCCTAACCCTAACCCATTCTAACCCTAACACAACCTAACCCTAACCCATTTTAACCCTAACCCATCCTAACCCTAACCCATTCTAACCCTAACACATTCTAACCATCCTAACCCTAACCCATCCTAACCCTAACCCATTCTAACCGCTAACCCATCCTATCCCTAACCTAACCCATCCTTAACCATCCTAACCCTAACCCATCCTAACCCTAACCCATCCTAACCAACCCTAACCCATCCTAACCCTAACCCATTCTAACCGCTAACCCATCCTAACCCATCCTAACCCTAACCCATTCTAACCCTAACCCATTCTAACCGCTAACCCATCCTAACCCTAACCCATCCTAACCCATTCTAACCTCTAACCCATCCTAACCCATCCTAACCCTAACCCATTCTAACCGCTAACCCATTCTAACCCTAACCCATCCTAACCCATTCTAACCCATCCTAACCCATCCTAACCCATCCTAACCCATTCTAACCCCTAACCCATTCTAACCCATCCTAACCCATCCTAACCCATTCTAACCCCTAACCCATCCTAACCCATACTAACCCATCCTAACCCCTAACCCATCCTAACCCTAACCCATCCTAACCCTAACCCATTCTAACCCATCCTAACCCATCCTAACCCTAACCCTTCCTAACCCTAACTCATTCTAACCCTAACCCATCCTAACCCTAACCCATCCTAACCCACCCTAACCCATCCTAACCCATCCTAACCCTAACCCATTCTAACCCATCCTAACCCATCCTAACCCTAACCCATCCTAACCCTAACTCATTCTAACCCTAACCCATCCTAACCCTAACCCATTCTAACCCATCCTAACCCATTCTAACCCATCCTAACCCTAACCCATCCTAACCCTAACCCATCCTAACCCTCACCCATTCTAACCCATCCTAACCCATCCTAACCCTAACCCATCCTAACCCATCCTAACCCTAACCCATCCTAACCCTAACCCATCCTAACCCTAACCCATCCTAACCCATTCTAACCCATCCTAACCCATTCTAACCCATCCTAACCCTAACCCATCCTAACCCTAAACCATCCTAACCCTAAACCATCCTAACCCTAACCCATCCTAACCCATCCTAACCCTAACCCATCCTAACCCTAACCCATTCTAACCCTAACCCATCCTAACCCTCACCCATTCTAACCCATCCTAACCCATCCTAACCCTAACCCATCCTAACCCATCCTAACCCTAACCCATCCTAACCCTAACCCATCCTTACCCTAACTCATCCTAATCCTAACCCATTCTAACCCATTCTAACCCTAACCCATCCTTACCCTAACCCATCCTAACCCTAACCCATTCTAACCCTAACCCATCCTAACCCTCACCCATTCTAACCCATCCTAACCCATCCTAACTCATCCTAACCCTAACTCATCCTAACCCTAACCCATCCTAACCCTAACCCATCCTAACCCATTCTAACCCTAACCCATCCTAACCCTAACCCATCCTAACCCTAACCCATCCTTACCCATCCTAACCCTAACCCTAACCCATCCTAACCCTAACCCATCCTAACCCTAACCCATCCTAACCCATCCTAACCCTAACCGATCCTAACCCTAACCCATCCTAACCCATCCTAACCCATCCTAACCCTAACCCATCCTAACCCATCCTAACCCATCCTAACCCATCCTAAACCTAACCCATCCTAACCCATCCTAACCCATCCTTACCCATCCTAACCCATCCTAACCCTAACCCATCCTAACCCTCACCCATTCTAACCCATCCTAACCCATCCTAACCCTAACCCATCCTAACCCATCCTATCCCATCCTAACCCATCCTAACCCATCCTAACCCATCCTAACCCTAACCCATCCTATCCCATCCTAACCCATCCTAACCCATCCTAACCCATGCTAACCCTAACCCATCCTAACCCTAACCCATCCTAACCCTCACCCATCCTAACCCATCCTAACCAACCCTAACCCATCCTAACCCATCCTAACCCATCCTTACCCATCCTAACCCATCCTAACCCTAACCCATCCTAACCCTCACCCATTCTAACCCATTCTAACCCATCCTAACCCATCCTAACCCTAACCCATCCTAACCCATCCTAACCCTAACCCATCCTAACCCTAACCCATCCTAACCCTCACCCATTCTAACCCATTCTAACCCATCCTAACCCATCCTAACCCTCACCCATTCTAACCCATCCTAACCCATCCTAACCCTAACCCATCCTAACCCTAACCCATCCTAACCCTCACCCATCCTAACCCATCCTAACCCATTCTAACCCTAAACCATCCTAACCCTAACCCATCCTAACCCTAACCCATCCTAACCCATCCTAACCCATCCTAACCCTAACCCATCCTAACCCATCCTAACCCATCCTTACCCTCACCCATTCTAACCCATCCTAACCCTAACCGATCCTAACCCTTACCCATCCTAACCCATCCTAACCCATCCTAACCCTAACCCATCCTAACCCATCCTAACCCTAACCCATCCTAACCCTCACCCATCCTAACCCATCCTAACCCTAACCCATCCTAACCCTTACCCATCCTAACCCATCCTAACCCATCCTAACCCTAACCCATCCTAACCCATCCTAACACATCCTAACCCTAACCCATCCTAACCCATCCTAACCCATCCTAACCCATCCTAACCCTAACCCATCCTAACCCACCCTAACCCACCCTAACCCATCCTAACCCATCCTAACCCTAACCCATCCTAACCCATCCTAACCCATCCTAACCCTAACCCATCCTAACCCATCCTAACCCATCCTTACCCATCCTAACCCATCCTAACCCTAACCCATCCTAACCCTCACCCATTCTAACCCATCCTAACCCATCCTAACCCTAACCCATCCTAACCCATCCTATCCCATCCTAACCCATCCTAACCCATCCTAACCCATCCTAACCCTAACCCATCCTAACCCATCCTATCCCATCCTAACCCATCCTAACCCATCCTAACCCATCCTAACCCATCCTTACCCATCCTAACCCATCCTAACCCTAACCCATCCTAACCCTAACCCATCCTAACCCTCACCCATTCTAACCCATTCTAACCCATCCTAACCCATCCTAACCCTCACCCATTCTAACCCATCCTAACCCATCCTAACCCTAACCCATCCTAACCCTAACCCATCCTAACCCTAACCCATCCTAACCCTCACCCATCCTAACCCATCCTAACCCATCCTAACCCATCCTAACCCATTCTAACCCTAAACCATCCTAACCCTAACCCATCCTAACCCTAACCCATCCTAACCCATCCTAACCCATCCTAACCCTAACCCATCCTAACCCATCCTAACCCATCCTAACCCTCACCCATTCTAACCCATCCTAACCCATCCTAACCCTAACCGATCCTAACCCTTACCCATCCTAACCCATCCTAACCCATCCTAACACATCCTAACCCTAACCCATCCTAACCCATCCTAACCCTAACCCATCCTAACCCTCACCCATCCTAACCCATCCTAACCCATCCTAACCCTAACCCATCCTAACCCTTACCCATCCTAACCCATCCTAACCCATCCTAACCCTAACCCATCCTAACCCATCCTAACCCATCCTAACCCTAACCCATCCTAACCCATCCTAACCCATCCTAACCCATCCTAACCCTAACCCATCCTAACCCATCCTAACCCACCCTAACCCATCCTAACCCTAACCCATCCTAACCCATCTTAACCCATCCTAACCCTAACCCATCCTAACCCATCCTAACCCATCCTAACCCATCCTAACCCAAACCCATCCTAACCCTCACCCATTCTAACCCATTCTAACCCATCCTAACCCATCCTTACCCATCCTAACCCATCCTAACCCATCCTAACCCTAACCCATCCTAACCCATCCTAACCCTAACCCATCCTAACCCTCACCCATCCTAACCCATCCTAACCCATCCTAACCCTAACCCATCCTAACCCTTACCCATCCTAACCCATCCTAACCCATCCTAACCCTAACCCATCCTAACCCATCCTAACCCATCCTAACCCTAACCCATCCTAACCCATCCTAACCCATCCTAACCCATCCTAACCCTAACCCATCCTAACCCTAACCCATCCTAACCCATCCTAACCCACCCTAACCCATCCTAACCCTAACCCATCCTAACCCATCCTAACCCATCCTAACCCATCCTAACCCATCCTAACCCTAACCCATCCTAACCCATCCTAACCCATCCTAACCCATCCTAACCCAAACCCATCCTAACCCTCACCCATTCTAACCCATTCTAACCCATTCTAACCCATCCTAACCCATCCTTACCCTTTGTTGTTGTCCTTTTCTCAGTGTGTTTGATGTACTTTTCATTCTTGGCTCATCTCACCATTCTGATCAAAAAAAATATTCACATAAATGTAAAACTAATTTTGTTAATGTTCATAAATCTTAAACAAATTAAAATGTACATTTATAAAATAACAAATATGTAACATTTACAAGGAGTATTAAATGCATAATTAACCACGTCGTCTCCTCCACTTCGCTTGTCAGATGTTTACATACTGAACCATCTATTCAAAGTTGGGATTGGTGATTATTGTCATTGTTAACATTTACTGTGCGTACATTGGATGGTCCTTTGAAACAACTACACAAAATCAACATGACCTGAACCGGCAGCCACAAATCCTTGTTACAATACATGGACTATGTAATTACGTAGAAAAGTACCACTCAGTATTGACTGTGTGATAACTGTCCATGAAGCCCTCATTCAACCCTCACCTGAAACCTCCCAACCCAAAACCGCTCCCCTGCATCTGTGTGTCTCTCTGTCAGTCTCTGTGGAGATGTTGTTCTGTACTGTAGTTTAAAATGGACAACCGTTCTGTTGGAGACTTACCTGAATATCGTTAATACCTTTTTACAATAAAGTCCAAGTTGCATGTTTGTTATTTTTTGTCATATTGTAAACATAGGCATGACAGTGTGAGGATTTGTGTTATATACCTTGTTAATATGACACAGTTATACCTCTCAGAGTTCCAGAACCTGTCAGTATTCCAGAATCACCCAGCCTAGTGTATTCAGTCTATAAACAACGACCCACAATGCACCCTGCTTGTGGAGACAAGTGGAGCTAGGTTGTATACTGCACCGGCTAAATAATGTGATTTCATTTTGTAAATGAGACGGGGCTCACAAACAGCTGGATCAAATCCCTTGAATTAATTGGTTGGCGTTTTAGGGGAGAGCATGAGTCATTGACACAGACAAACACACACACTCATATACACATTCACACACACACACACACACACACACATTCACACCGCAGCACTTCGCCCCCCACCCCCCCACATGAAAGTGCCAGGCAAGGCATGGGCGGCGTGGATATTCACAGTCCAGCTGGGTATTAGCCTCCTCAAGCCATGTTGGGGCAGAACCAATCAGAGACAGCCATGTTGGGGGGCAGAACGAAAGGCCTAAACCCTCTGGTGGGAAACTGCTGAATGCCCCTCTTCTGTTGAATCCTACTGGGAACACTCAGTACTACTGACCAATACCTGGCAGGAGAGGGAAGAGGGGGAGAGAGGTGGGGGAGGGGGAGAGAGGTGGGGGAGGGAGAGAGAGGTGGGGGAGGGAGAGAGAGAGGTGGGGGAGAGAGAGGGAGAGAGAGGTGGGGGAGAGGGAGGGAGAGAGAGAGAGAGAGGTGGGGGGAGAGAGAGAGAGAGAGGTGGGGGGAGAGAGAGAGAGAGGGAGAGAGAGAGAAAGAGACGTGGGGGGAGATGAGAGAGGGAGAGAGAGAGAGAGAGAGGTGGGGGGAGAGAGAGAGAGAGAATGAGAGAGAGAGGTGGGGCGAGAGAGAGAGGGAGAGAGAGAGGTGGGGGAGGTGAGAGAGAGGATGAGAGAGAGAGGTGGGGGAGGTGAGAGAGAGAGAGGGAGGTGGGGGAGGAGAGAGAGAGAGAGAGAGAGAGAGAGAGAGATCATGTGTTTATCCAGGCTCTTGAGGTAGCTGTTTTCACAAAGATAGAGGGATGCTAAAAAATAGTTTGAAATGTTTTAGATTTTTTTTTGCGAACAGTAAACAACCTGACCTCAATGTCCTAAAATACGTTACAATGAGATTGTTGCAACCCAGTTTGCCCTCTGGGTAATGTCTTCTGTAACTGACTAAACCTGCCTCATTCAGATGTCATGGGAAATACAGATTGTGGTTGTTATCTGGTCAGACAAATGTATAATTGTTTCCTGCTGGGGACATTCAGTAACTAATTCATCATGATTTGGTGCCTGCTGGCTAGGTGGTGCACCTGATTCAACATGGTATGGTGCCTGCTGGGTAGGTGGTGCACCTGATTCAACATGATATGGTGCCTGCTGGCTAGGTGGTGCACCTGATTCAACATGGTATGGTGTCTGCTGGCTAGGTGGTGCACCTGATTCAACATGACATGGTGCCTGTTAGCTAGGTGGTGCACCTGATTCAACATGACATGGTGCCTGCTGGCTAGGTGGTGCACCTGATTCAACATGACAGTCATGGTGCCTGCTGGCTAGGTGGTGCACCTGATTCAACATGACATGGTGCCTGTTAGCTAGGTGGTGCACCTGATTCAACATGGTATGGTGCCTGCTGGCTAGGTGGGGCCTGACAGCATGTGACCCACAAAGGGTTGAGTGCCTCTCTCTCTCTCTCTCTCTCTCTCTCTCTCTCTCTCTCTCTCTCTTTTTCTCTCACTCTGTCACTCTCTCTCCTCTCTTCCCAGCTTGATCACTTTAGTGTCAATACCACTCTGCACATAACCTGGCCCAAGCTCCTGTCTCTCTGTGCTCCTGTCTCTCTATGCTCCTGTCTCTCTATCCTGTCTCTCTATGCTCCTGTCTCTCTGTGCTCCTGTCTC
The DNA here is from genome assembly GCF_905237065.1 of Salmo salar. NCBI lineage: Eukaryota > Metazoa > Chordata > Actinopteri > Salmoniformes > Salmonidae > Salmo > Salmo salar. The sequence continues at coordinate 96,255,960 of NC_059461.1, forward strand.
TCTATGCTCCTGTCTCTCTATGCTCCTGTCTCTCTATGCTCCTGTATCTCTATGCTCCTGTATCTCTATCCTCCTGTCTCTCTATGCTCCTGTCTCTCTATGCTCCTGTCTCTCTATTCTTCTGTCTCTCTATGCTCCTGTCTCTCTATGCTCCTGTCTCACTGTGCTCCTTTATCTCTATGCTCCTGTCTCTATCCTCCTGTCTCTCTATGCTCCTGTCTCTATCCTCCTGTATCTCTGTGCTCCTGTCTCTCTATCCTGTCTCTCTATCCTCCTATCTCTCTATCCTCCTGTATCTCTATGCTCCTGTCTCTCTATGCTCCTGTCTCTCTATGCTCCTGTCTCTCTATGCTCCTGTCTCTATCCTCCTGTATCTCTGTGCTCCTGTCTCTCTATGCTCCTGTCTCTCTATGCTCCTGTCTCTATCCTCCTGTATCTCTATGCTCCTGTCTCTCTATGCTCCTGTCTCTCTATGCTCCTGTCTCTCTATGCTCCTGTCTCTATGCTCCTGTCTCTCTATCCTCCTGTCTCTCTATGCTCCTGTCTCTCTATGCTCCTGTCTCTCTATCCTCCTGTCTCTCTATGCTCCTGTCTCTCTATGCTCCTGTCTCTATGCTCCTGTCTCTCTATCCTCCTGTCTCTCTATCCTCCTGTCTCTCTATGCTCCTGTCTCTCTATGCTCCTGTCTCTATGCTCCTGTCTCTCTATCCTCCTGTCTCTCTATGCTCCTGTATCTCTATCCTCCTGTCTCTCTATCCTCCTGTCTCTCTGTGCTCCTGTCTCTCTATGCTTCTGTGGCTCTTCTCTCTAGAAGCATATTATTTCTGGTTGGTTCCCTGGTTGGTTCCCTGGTCGTGTCTATTCCAGATATGATATTATTATTGGTTCCCTGGTCGTGTCTATTCCAGATATGATATTATTATTGGTTCCCTGGTCGTGTCTATTCCAGATATGATATTATTATTGGTTCCCTGGTCGTGTCTATTCCAGATATGATATTATTGTTGGTTCCCTGGTCGTGTCTATTCCAGATATGATATTATTATTGGTTCCCTGGTCGTGTCTATTCCAGATATGATATTATTATTGGTTCCCTGGTCGTGTCTATTCCAGATATGATATTATTATTGGTTCCCTGGTCGTGTCTATTCCAGATATGATATTATTATTGGTTCCCTGGTCGTGTCTATTCCAGATATGATATTATTATTGGTTCCCTGGTCGTGTCTATTCCAGATATGATATTATTATTGGTTCCCTGGTCGTGTCTATTCCAGATATGATATTATTATTGGTTCCCTGGTCGTGTCTATTCCGAGAATGATATTATTATTGGTTCCCTGGTCGTGTCTATTCCAGATATGATATTATTATTGGTTCCCTGGTCGTGTCTATTCCAGATATGATATTATTATTGGTTCCCTGGTCGTGTCTATTCCAGATATGATATTATTATTGGTTCCCTGGTCGTGTCTATTCCAGATATAATATTATTATTGGTTCCCTGGTCGTGTCTATTCCAGATATGATATTATTGTTGGTTCCCTGGTCGTGTCTATTCCAGATATGATATTATTGTTGGTTCCCTGGTCGTGTCTATTCCAGATATGATATTATTATTGGTTCCCTGGTCGTGTCTATTCCAGATATGATATTATTATTGGTTCCCTGGTCGTGTCTATTCCAGATATGATATTATTATTGGTTCCCTGGTCGTGTCTATTCCAGATATGATATTATTGTTGGTTCCCTGGTCGTGTCTATTCCAGATATGATATTATTACTGGTTCCCTGGTCGTGTCTATTCCAGATATGATATTATTATTGGTTCCCTGGTCGTGTCTATTCCGAGAATGATATTATTATTGGTTCCCTGGTCGTGTCTATTCCAGATATGATATTATTATTGGTTCCCTGGTCGTGTCTATTCCAGATATGATATTATTATTGGTTCCCTGGTCGTGTCTATTCCAGATATGATATTATTATTGGTTCCCTGGTCGTGTCTATTCCAGATATAATATTATTATTGGTTCCCTGGTCGTGTCTATTCCAGATATGATATTATTGTTGGTTCCCTGGTCGTGTCTATTCCAGATATGATATTATTGTTGGTTCCCTGGTCGTGTCTATTCCAGATATGATATTATTATTGGTTCCCTGGTCGTGTCTATTCCAGATATGATATTATTATTGGTTCCCTGGTCGTGTCTATTCCAGATATGATATTATTATTGGTTCCCTGGTCGTGTCTATTCCAGATATGATATTATTATTGGTTCCCTGGTCGTGTCTATTCCAGATATGATATTATTATTGGTTCCCTGGTCGTGTCTATTCCAGATATGATATTATTATTGGTTCCCTGGTCGTGTCTATTCCAGATATGATATTATTATTGGTTCCCTGGTCGTGTCTATTCCAGATATGATATTATTATTGGTTCCCTGGTCGTGTCTATTCCAGATATGATATTATTATTGGTTCCCTGGTCGTGTCTATTCCAGATATGATATTATTATTGGTTCCCTGGTCGTGTCTATTCCAGATATGATATTATTATTGGTTCCCTGGTTGTATCTATTCCAGATATGATATTATTATTGGTTCCCTGGTCGTGTCTATTCCAGATATGATATTATTATTGGTTCCCTGGTTGTATCTATTCCAGATATGATATTATTACTGATTCCCTTACAGGTGGCTCTTGTCTCTCTGCCAGTAAAATACCTTAAAAACAACCTTTTTTTTTTTTTACAAGTTGCATCCCTTTGTGTCCTGGTCTAAAGTAGTGCACTTGATAGGGAACAGAGCCCTTTGTGCCCTGGACTAAAGTAGTGCACTTGATAGGGAACAGAGCCCTTTGTGCCCTGGTCTAAAGTAGTGCACTTGATAGGGAACAGAGCCCTTTGTGCCCTGGTCTAAAGTAATGCACTATATAGGGAATATGGTGCCATTTGTGACGTAGTATCATGAACGGTACCAAACAATTTACGAACAGTGGATGGATGGAAAGAGCAATGGGGAGCACTGACTTATTGACTTGGTAAATCTAACTCCAGGCTAGTAGGGCCCAGACAGGAACCACTATAGGCAGTTTCCTTTCAACAGTGTGTCAGTAAGTTGATGGAATAGGGTGTGTTTGTGTGGTCAGAATGTTCTCATTGTGGAGTCCGTGTTCATTTAGATTATTATCGTATTACATCAAAGAGAGAAACATGATCTAGCCTAGTGGTGTTTATTCAGTTAGTTTCCTCTCTTACAGATGAATGGCGACCAAAAGGCATCTGTGCTCTAAAAGCTTCCTGTTTCAATAGCTTTCTACTCTGAGGACAGAGAAATAGATTATTCATCAATGAATGGAGGACCCGGAAGCTAAATGTACCTGCTCCATGAAACAGAACAATGTGTCTCTTGCCAAAAGAACGCTAAGCTCCACTTGAAGGAAAAGGTAAACAGAAGGTCAGCGTCACAGGCAGAGATCTGGTTACCCAATACACACTGCTTCCTGTTTAGAGATCTGGTTACCCAACACACACTGCTTCCTGTTTAGAGATCTGGTTACCCAACACACACTGCTTCCTGTTTAGAGATCTGGTTACCCAATACACACTGCTTCCTGTTTAGATATCTGGTTACCCAATACACACTGCTTCCTGTTCAGAGATCTGGTTACCCAACACACACTGCTTCCTGTTCAGATATCTGGTTACCCAATACACACTGCTTCCTGTTTAGAGATCTGGTTACCCAACACACACTGCTTCCTGTTTAGAGATCTGGTTACCCAACACACACTGCTTCCTGTTTAGAGATCTGGTTACCCAATACACACTGCTTCCTGTTTAGAGATCTGGTTACCCAACACACACTGCTTCCTGTTTAGAGATCTGGTTACCCAACACACACTGCTTCCTGTTCAGAGATCTGGTTACCCAACACACACTGCTTCCTGTTCAGAGATCTGGTTACCCAACACACACTGCTTCCTGTTCAGAGATCTGGTTACCCAATACACACTGCTTCCTGTTAAGAGATCTGGTTACCCAATACACACTGCTTCCTGTTTAGAGATCTGGTTACCCAATACACACTGCTTCCTGTTTAGAGATCTGGTTACCCAACACACACTGCTTCCTGTTTAGATATCTGGTTACCCAATACACACTGCTTCCTGTTCAGAGATCTGGTTACCCAACACACACTGCTTCCTGTTTAGAGATCTGGTTACCCAATACACACTGCTTCCTGTTTAGAGATCTGGTTACCCAACACACACTGCTTCCTGTTTAGAGATCTGGTTACCCAACACACACTGCTTCCTGTTTAGATATCTGGTTACCCAACGCACACTGCTTCCTGTTTAGAGATCTGGTTACCCAATACACACTGCTTCCTGTTCAGAGATCTGGTTACCCAACACACACTGCTTCCTGTTTAGATATCTGGTTACCCAACGCACACTGCTTCCTGTTCAGAGATCTGGTTACCCAACGCACACTGCTTCCTGTTTAGATATCTGGTTACCCAACGCACACTGCTTCCTGTTCAGAGATCTGGTTACCCAACGCACACTGCTTCCTGTTTAGAGATCTGGTTACCCAACACACACTGCTTCCTGTTCAGAGATCTGGTTACCCAATGCACGCTGCTTCCTGTTTAGATATCTGGTTACCCAACACACACTGCTTCCTGTTTAGAGATCTGGTTACCCAACACACACTGCTTCCTGTTTAGAGATCTGGTTACCCAATACACACTGCTTCCTGTTCAGAGATCTGGTTACCCAATGCATGCTGCTTCCTGTTTAGATATCTGGTTACCCAATACACACTGCTTCCTGTTTAGAGATCTGGTTACCCAACACACACTGCTTCCTGTTTAGAGATCTGGTTACCCAACACACACTGCTTCCTGTTCAGAGATCTGGTTACCCAACACACACTGCTTCCTGTTCAGAGATCTGGTTACCCAACACATACTGCTTCCTGTTCAGAGATCTGGTTACCCAACACACACTGCTTCCTGTTCCACCTGTCCTTGTCTTTGTGTTGTTAAACGTTGACTTTTGTCTGAAGTTCAAACAGTGTTTTTGCTCAAATGTAGTATTGTCACTATGACAACATCATTCCTGACTAGGGAGAGAACACCTAGAAAATAAGGCGCCTCTGCTTAGTAAAACATTAGTAACGGCAACATTCAGAGCTACGTATAAACCCAATTTGTGGGCTTGAAGCCTTTGTCAATGGTGGACTGAATGGTTGGTTGACAGAGTTTAGGGATGGACTGGCTGACTGGATGACAGAGTTTAGGTATGGACTGGCTGGTTGACAGAGTTTAGGGATGGACTGGCTGACTGGATGACAGAGTTTAGGTATGGACTGGCTGACTGGATGACAGAGTTTAGGTATGGACTGGCTGGATGACAGAGTTTAGGGATGGACTGGCTGGATGACAGAGTTTAGGCATGGACTGGCTGACTGGATGACAGAGTTTAGGTATGGACTGGCTGACTGGATGACAGAGTTTAGGTATGGACTGGCTGGATGACAGAGTTTAGGGATGGACTGGCTGGATGACAGAGTTTAGGTATGGACTGGCTGACTGGATGACAGAGTTTAGGTATGGACTGGCTGGATGACAGAGTTTAGGCATGGACTGGCTGGATGACAGAGTTTAGGCATGGACTGGCTGGATGTCAGAGTTTAGGCATGGACTGGCTGGATGACAGAGTTTAGGGATGGACTGGCTGACTGGATGACAGAGTTTAGGGATGGACTGGCTGACTGGATGACAGAGTTTAGGTATGGACTGGCTGGATGACAGAGTTTAGGGATGGACTGGCTGGATGACAGATTTTAGGGATGGACTGGCTGACTGGATGACAGAGTTTAGGGATGGACTGGTTGACTGGATGACAGAGTTTAGGGATGGACTGGCTGGATGACAGAGTTTAGGTATGGACTGGCTGGATGACAGAGTTTAGGGATGGACTGGCTGGATGACAGAGTTTAGGTATGGACTGGCTGGATGACAGAGTTTAGGCATGGACTGGCTGACTGGATGACAGAGTTTAGGTATGGACTGGCTGACTGGATGACAGAGTTTAGGTATGGACTGGCTGGATGACAGAGTTTAGGTATGGACTGGCTGGATGACAGAGTTTAGGTATGGACTGGCTGGATGACATAGTTTAGGGATGGACTGGCTGGATGACAGAGTTTGGGTATGGACTGGCTGGATGACAGAGTTTAGGTATGGACTGGCTGGATGACAGAGTTTAGGTATGGACTGGCTGGATGACAGAGTTTAGGTATGGACTGGCAGGATGACAGAGTTTAGGTATGGACTGGCTGGATGACAGAGTTTAGGGATGGACTGGCTGGATGACAGAGTTTAGGGATGGACTGGTTGACTGGATGACAGAGTTTAAGGATCAAATCAAATTCAAATTTATTTTTATATAGCCCTTCGTACATCAGCTGATATTCTCAAAGTGCTGTACAGAAACCCAGCCTAAAACCCCAAACAGCAAGCAAAGCATGTGAAAGAAGCACGGTGGCTAGGAAAAACTCCCTAGGAAAAACTCCCTAGAAAGGCCAAAAACCTAGGAAGAAACCTAGAGAGGAACCAGGCTATGAGGGGTGGCCAGTCCTCTTCTGGCTGTGCAGGGTGGATATTATAACAGAACATGGTCAAAATGTTAAAATGTTAAAATGTTCATAAATGACCAGCATGGTCAAATAATAATAATCATAGTAGTTGTCGAGGGTGCAACAAGCACGTCCGGTGAACAGGTCAGGGTTCCATAGCCGCAGGCAGAACAGTTGAAACTGGAGCAGCAGCACGGCCAGGTGGACTGGGGACAGCAAGGAGTCATCATACCAGGTAGTCCTGAGGCGTGGTCCTAGGGCTCAGGTCCTCCGAGAGAAAGACAGAAAGAGAGAAAGAGAGAATTAGAGAGAGCATATTTAAATACACACAGGACACCGGATAAGACAAGAGAAATACTCCAGATGTAACAGACTGACCCTAGCCCCCGACACATAAACTACTGCAGCATAAATACTGGAGGCTGAGACAGGAGGGATCAGAAGACACTGTGGCCCCATCCAATGATACCCCCGGACAGGGCCAAACAGGCAGGATATAACCCCACCCACTTTGCCAAAGCACAGCCCCCACACCACTAGAGGGATGTCTCCAACCACCAACTTACCGTCCTAAGACAAGGCCGAGTATAGCCCACAACGATCTCCGCCATGGCACAACCCAAGGGGGGGGGCGCCAACCCAGACAGGAAGACCACGTCAGTGACTCAACCCACTCAAGTGACGCACCCCTCCCATGGACGGCATGGAAGAACACCAGTAGGCCAGTGACTCAGCCTCTGTAAAAGGGTTAGAGGCAGAGAATCCCAGTGGAAAGAGGGGAACCGGCAAGGCAGAGACAGCAAGGGCGGTTCGTTGCTCCAGCCTTTCCGTTCACCTTCACACTCCTGGGCCAGACTATACTTAATCATAGGACCTACTGAAGAGATAAGTCTTCAGTAAAGACTTAAAGGTTGAGACTGAGTCTGCGTCTCTCACATTGGTAGGCAGACCATTCCATAAAAATGGAGCTCTATAGGAGAAAGCCCTACCTCCAGCCGTTTGCTTAGAAATTCTAGGGACAATTAGGAGGCCTGCGTCTTGTGACCGTAGCGTACGTGTAGGTATGTACGGCAGGACCAAATCGGAAAGATAGGTAGGAGCAAGCCCATGTAATGCTTTGTAGGTTAGCAGTAAAACCTTGAAATCAGCCCTTGCCTTAACAGGAAGCCAGTGTAGGGAGGCTAACACTGGAGTAATATGATCAAATTTTTTGGTTCTAGTCACGATTCTAGCAGCCGTATTTAGCACTAACTGAAGTTTATTTAGTGCTTTATCCGGGTAGCCGGAAAGTAGAGCATTGCAGTAGTCCAGCCTAGAAGTAACAAAAGCATGGATTAATTTTTCTGCGTAATTTTTGGACAGAAAATTTCTGATTTTTGCAATGTTACGTAGATGGAAAAAAGCTGTCCTTGAAACAGTCTTGATATGTTCTTCAAAAGAGAGATCAGGGTCCAGAGTAACGCCGAGGTCCTTCACAGTTTTATTTGAGACGACTGTACAACCATCCAGATTAATTGTCAGATTCAACAGAAGATCTCTTTGTTTCTTGGGACCTAGAACAAGCATCTCTGTTTTGTCCGAGTTTAAAAGTAGAAAGTTTGCAGCCATCCACTTCTTTATGTCTGAAACACAGGCTTCTAGCGAGGGCAATTTTGGGGCTTCACCATGTTTCATTGAAATGTACAGCTGTGTGTCGTCTGCATAGCAGTGAAATTTAACATTATGTTTTCGAATGACATCCCCAAGAGGTAAAATATATAGTGAAAACAATAGTGGTCCTAAAACGGAACCTTGAGGAACACCGAAATTTACAATTGATTTGTCAGAGGACAAACCATTCACAGAGACAAACTGATATCTTTCCGACAGATAAGATCTAAACCAGGCCAGAACTTGTCCATGTAGACCAATTTGGGTTTCCAATCTCTCCAAAAGAATGTGGTGATCGATGGTATCAAAAGCGGCACTAAGATCTAGGAGCACGAGGACAGATGCAGAGCCTCGGTCTGACGTCATTAAAAGGTCATTTACCACCTTCACAAGTGCAGTCTCAGTGCTATGATGGGGTCTAAAACCAGACTGAAGCGTTTCGTATACATTGTTTGTCTTCAGGAAGGCAGTCAGTTGCTGTGCAACAGCTTTTTCTAAAATTTTGGAGAGGAATGGAAGATTCGATATAGGCCGATAGTTTTTTATAATTTCTGGATCAAGATTCGGCTTTTTCAAGAGAGGCTTTATTACTGCCACTTTTAGTGAGCTTGGTACACATCCGGTGGATAGAGAGCCGTTTATTATGTTCAACATAGGAGGGCCAAGCACAGGAAGCAGCTCTTTCAGTAGTTTAGTTGGAATAGGGTCCAGTATGCAGCTTGAGGGTTTGGAGGCCATGATTATTTTCATCATTGCGTCAAGAGATATAGTACTAAAACACTTTAGTATCTCCCTTGATCCTAGGTCCTGGCAGAGTTGTGCAGACTCAGGACAATGGAGCTTTGGAGGAATACCCAGATTTAAAGAGGAGTCTGTAATTTGCTTTCTAATGATCATGATCTTTTCCTCAAAGAAGTTCATAAATTTATTACTGCTGAAGTGAAAGCCATCCTCCATTTGCGAAGGCTGCTTTTTAGTTAGCTTTGCGACAGTATCAAAAAGAAATTTCGGATTGTTCTTATTTTCCTCAATTAAGTTGGAAAAATAGGATGATCGAGCAGCAGTAAGGGCTCTTCGATACTGCACGGTACTGTCTTTCCAAGCTAGTCGGAAGACTTCCAGTTTGGTGTGGCGCCATTTCCGTTCCAATTTTCTGGAAGCTTGCTTCAGAGCTCGTGTATTTTCTGTATACCAGGGAGCTAGTTTCTTATGACAGATGTTTTTAGTTTTTAGGGGTGCAACTGCATCTAGGGTATTGCGCAAGGTTAAATTGAGTTCCTCGGTTAGGTGGTTAACTGATTTTTGTCCTCTGACGTCCTTGGGTAGGCAGAGGCAGTCTGGAAGGGCATCAAGGAATCTTTGGGTTGTCTGAGAATTTATAGCACGACTTTTAATGCTCCTTGGTTGGGGTCTGAGCAGATTATTTGTTGCAATTGCAAACGTAATAAAATGGTGGTCCGATAGTCCAGGATTATGAGGAAAAACATTTAGATCCACAACATTTATTCCATGGGACAAAACTAGGTCCAGAGTATGACTGTGGCAGTGAGTAGGTCCAGAGACATGTTGGACAAAACCCACTGAGTCGATGATGGCTCCGAGCCTTTTGGAGTGGGTCTGTGGACTTTTCCATGTGAATGTTAAAGTCACCAAAAATTAGAATATTATCTGCTATGACTACAAGATCCGATAGGAATTCAGGGAACTCAGTGAGGAACACTGCATATGGCCCAGGAGGCCTATAAACAGTAGCTATAAAAAGTGAGTGAGTAGGCTGCATAGATTTCATGACTAGAAGCTCAAAAGACGAAAACGTCATTGTTGTTTTTTTTTTGTAAATTGAAATTTGCTATCGTAAATGTTAGCAACACCTCCGCCTTTGCCGGATGCACGGGGGGTATGGTCACTAATGTAACCTGGGGGTGAGGCCTCATTTAACACAGTAAATTCATCAGGCTTAAGCCATGTTTCAGTCAGGCCAATCACATCAAGATTATTATCAGTGATTAGTTCATTGACTATAACTGCCTTGGAAGTGAGGGATCTAACATTAAGTAACCCAATTTTGAGATGTGAGGTATCACAATCTCTTTCAATAATGGCAGGAATGGAGGAGGTCTTTATACTAGTGAGATTGCTAAAGCGAACACCGCCATTTTTAATTTTGCCCAACCTAGATCGAGGCACAGACACGGTCTCAATGGGGAAAGCTGAGCTGACTACACTGACTGTGCTAGTGGCAGACTCCACTAAGCTGGCAGGCTGGCTAACAGCCTGCTGCCTGGCCTGCACCCTATTTCATTGTGGAGCTAGAGGAGTTAGAGCCCTGTCTATGTTCGTAGATAAGATGAGAGCACCCCTCCAGCTAGGATGGAGTCCGTCACTCCTCAACAGGCCAGGCTTGGTCCTGTTTGTGGGTGAGTCCCAGAAAGAGGGCCAATTATCTACAAATTCTATCTTTTGGGAGGGGCAGAAAACAGTTTTCAACCAGCGATTGAGTTGTGAGACTCTGCTGTAGAGCTCATCACTCCCCCTAACTGGGAGGGGGCCAGAGACAATTAATCGATGCCGACACATCTTTCTAGCTGATTTACACGCTGAAGCTATGTTGCGCTTGGTGACCTCTGACTGTTTCATCCTAACATCGTTGGTGCCGACGTGGATAACAATATCTCTATACTCTCTACACTCGCCAGTTTTAGCTTTAGCCAGCACCGTCTTTAGATTAGCCTTAACGTCGGTAGCCCTGCCCCCTGGTAAACAGTGTATGATCGCTGGATGATTAGTTTTAAGTCTAATACTGCGGGTAATGGAGTCGCCAATGACTAGGGTTTTCAATTTGTCAGAGCTAATGGTGGGAGCCGTCGGCGTCTCAGACCCCACAACGGGAGGAGTAGAGACCAGAGAAGTCTCGGCCTCCGACTCCGACTCGCTTAATGGGGAGAACCGGTTGAAAGTTTCTGTCGGCTGAATAAGCGACACCGGTTGAGCATTCCTACAGCGTTTCCCTCCAGAAGCCATGAGAAAGATGTCCGGCTGCGGGGACCGTGCGAGGGGGTTTATACTAACGTTACTATCTGTACTTACTGGTGGCACAGACGCTGTTTCATCCTTTCCTACACTGAAATTACCCTTGCCTAACGATCGCGTCTGAAGCTGGGCTTGCAGCACAGCTATCCTTGCCGTAAGGCGATCGTTCTCCTGTATATTATAAGTACAACGACTGCAATTAGAAGGCATCATGTTAATGTTACTTAGCTTCGGCTGTTTGAAGTCCTGACGAACCATGTCCAGATAAAACCTCCGGGGTGAAAAAGTTGAATGAAAAAAGTTGAGTGAGGGAAAAAGTAAAAATATACGGTAATGAAAAAGTAAAAAACCGTCAGGTATCAAAGTAAGATCGGCAACAAAAACGCACAGCAGCGTAAACAAGTCTGCAAGTTGTGACCGGATGGACTGGCTGACTGGATGACAGAGTTTAGGTATGGACTGGCTGACTGGATGACAGAGTTTAGGTATGGACTGGCTGACTGGATGACAGAGTTTAGGGATGGACTGGTTGACTGGATGACAGAGTTTAAGGATGGACTGGCTGACTGGATGACAGAGTTTAGGCATGGATTGGCTGGATGACAGAGTTTAGGTATGGACTGGCTGGATGACAGAGGTTAGGCATGGACTGGCTGGATGACAGAGTTTAGGGATGGACTGGCTGACTGGATGACAGAGTTTAGGGATGGACTGGTTGACTGGATGACAGAGTTTAGGGATGGACTGGCTGGATGACAGAGTTTAGGTATGGACTGGCTGGATGACAGAGTTTAGGCATGGACTGGCTGACTGGATGACAGAGTTTAGGTATGGACTGGCTGACTGGATGACAGAGTTTAGGTATGGACTGGCTTGATGACAGAGTTTAGGCATGGACTGGCTGACTGGATGACAGAGTTTAGGTATGGACTGGCTGACTGGATGACAGAGTTTAGGCATGGACTGGCTGGATGACAGAGTTTAGGCATGGACTGGCTGGATGACAGAGTTTAGGCATGGACTGGCTGGATGACAGAGTTTAGGCATGGACTGGCTGGATGACAGAGTTTAGGGATGGACTGGCTGACTGGATGACAGAGTTTAGGGATGGACTGGCTGACTGGATGACAGAGTTTAGGTATGGACTGGCTGACTGGATGACAGAGTTTAGGTATGGACTGGCTGACTGGATGACAGAGTTTAGGCATGGATTGGCTGGATGACAGAGTTTAGGTATGGACTGGCTGGATGACAGAGGTTAGGCATGGACTGGCTGGATGACAGAGTTTAGGGATGGACTGGCTGACTGGATGACAGAGTTTAGGGATGGACTGGTTGACTGGATGACAGAGTTTAGGGATGGACTGGCTGGATGACAGAGTTTAGGTATGGACTGGCTGGATGACAGAGTTTAGGCATGGACTGGCTGACTGGATGACAGAGTTTAGGTATGGACTGGCTGACTGGATGACAGAGTTTAGGTATGGACTGGCTTGATGACAGAGTTTAGGCATGGACTGGCTGACTGGATGACAGAGTTTAGGTATGGACTGGCTGACTGGATGACAGAGTTTAGGCATGGACTGGCTGGATGACAGAGTTTAGGCATGGACTGGCTGGATGACAGAGTTTAGGCATGGACTGGCTGGATGACAGAGTTTAGGCATGGACTGGCTGGATGACAGAGTTTAGGGATGGACTGGCTGACTGGATGACAGAGTTTAGGGATGGACTGGCTGACTGGATGACAGAGTTTAGGTATGGACTGGCTGACTGGATGACAGAGTTTAGGTATGGACTGGCTGACTGGATGACAGAGTTTAGGCATGGATTGGCTGGATGACAGAGTTTAGGTATGGACTGGCTGGATGACAGAGTTTAGGGATGGACTGGCTGGATGACAGATTTTAGGGATGGACTGGCTGACTGGATGACAGAGTTTAGGGATGGACTGGTTGACTGGATGACAGAGTTTAGGGATGGACTGGCTGGATGACAGAGTTTAGGTATGGACTGACTGGATGACAGAGTTTAGGTATGGACTGGCTGGATGACAGAGTTTAGGGATGGACTGGCTGGATGACAGAGTTTAGGTATGGACTGGCTGGATGACAGAGTTTAGGCATGGACTGGCTGACTGGATGACAGAGTTTAGGTATGGACTGGCTGACTGGATGACAGAGTTTAGGTATGGACTGGCTGGATGACAGAGTTTAGGGATGGACTGGCTGGATGACAGAGTTTAGGTATGGACTGGCTGGATGACAGAGTTTAGGTATGGACTGGCTGACTGGATGACAGAGTTTAGGTATGGACTGGCTGGATGACAGAGTTTAGGTATGGACTGGCTGGATGACAGAGTTTAGGCATGGACTGGCTGACTGGATGACAGAGTTTAGGTATGGACTGGCTGACTGGATGACAGAGTTTAGGTATGGACTGGCTGGATGACAGAGTTTAAGGATGGACTGGCTGGATGACAGAGTTTAGGTATGGACTGGCTGGATGACAGAGTTTAGGGATGGACTGGCTGGATGACAGAGTTTAGGTATGGACTGGCTGGATGACAGAGTTTAGGTATGGACTGGCTGGATGACAGAGTTTAGGTATGGACTGGCAGGATGACAGAGTTTAGGTATGGACTGGCTGGATGACAGAGTTTAGGGATGGACTGGCTGGATGACAGAGTTTAGGGATGGACTGGTTGACTGGATGACAGAGTTTAAGGATGGACTGGCTGACTGGATGACAGAGTTTAGGTATGGACTGGCTGGATGACAGAGTTTAGGTATGGACTGGCTGGATGACAGAGGTTAGGGATGGACTGGCTGGATGACAGAGTTTAGGGATGGACTGGCTGACTGGATGACAGAGTTTAGGGAAGGACTGGCTGACTGGATGACAGAGTTTAGGCATGGACTGGCTGGATGACAGAGTTTAGGTATGGACTGACTGGATGACAGAGTTTATGGATGGACTGGCTGGATGACAGAGTTTAGGCATGGACTGGCTGGATGACAGAGTTTAGGGATGGACTGGCTGACTGGATGACAGAGTTTAGGGATGGACTGGCTGACTGGATGACAGAGTTTAGGGATGGACTGGCTGGATGACAGAGTTTAGGTATGGACTGGCTGGATGACAGAGTTTAGGGATGGACTGGCTGGATGACAGAGTTTAGGGATGGACTGGCTGACTGGATGACAGAGTTTAGGGATGGACTGGCTGACTGGATGACAGAGTTTAGGGATGGACTGGCTGGATGACAGAGTTTAGGTATGGACTGGCTGGATGACAGAGTTTAGGCATGGACTGGCTGACTGGATGACAGAGTTTAGGTATGGACTGGCTGGATGACAGAGTTTAGGCATGGACTGGCTGGATGACAGAGTTTAGGGATGGACTGGCTGACTGGATGACAGAGTTTAGGTATGGACTGGCTGACTGGATGACAGAGTTTAGGCATGGATTGGCTGGATGACAGAGTTTAGGTATGGACTGGCTGGATGACAGAGTTTAGGGATGGACTGGCTGGATGACAGAGTTTAGGGATGAACTGGCTGACTGGATGACAGAGTTTAGGGATGGACTGACTGGATGACAGAGTTTAGGGATGGACTGGTTGACTGGATGACAGAGTTTAGGTATGGACTGGCTGGATGACAGAGTTTAGGTATGGACTGGCTGGATGACAGAGTTTAGGGATGGACTGGCTGGATGACAGAGTTTAGGTTTGGACTGGCTGGATGACAGAGCTTAGGCATGGACTGGCTGGATGACAGAGTTTAGGCATGGACTGGCTGGATGACAGAGTTTAGGGATGGACTGGCTGACTGGATGACAGAGTTTAGGTATGGACTGGCTGACTGGATGACAGAGTTTAGGCATGAACTGGCTGGATGACAGAGTTTAGGCATGGACTGTCTGGATGACAGAGTTTAGGTATGGACTGGCTGGATGACAGAGTTTAGGTATGGACTGGCTGGATGACAGAGTTTAGGGATGGACTGGCTGACTGGATGACAGAGTTTAGGTATGGACTGGCTGGATGACAGAGTTTAGGGATGGACTGGCTGACTGGATGACAGAGTTTAGGGGTGGACTGGCTGACTGGATGACAGAGTTTAGGCATGGACTGGCTGGATGACAGAGTTTAGGTATGGACTGGCTGGATGACAGATTTTAGGTATGGACTGGCTGGATGACAGAGTTTAGGGATGGACTGGCTGACTGGATGACAGAGTTTAGGTATGGACTGGCTGGATGACAGAGTTTAGGGGTGGACTGGCTGACTGGATGACAGAGTTTAGGGATGGACTGGCTGGATGACAGAGTTTAGGTTTGGACTGGCTGGATGACAGAGTTTAGGGAAGGACTGGCTGACTGGATGACAGAGTTTAGGTATGGACTGGCTGACTGGATGACAGAGTTTAGGTATGGACTGGCTGGATGACAGAGTTTAGGGATGGACTGGCTGGATGACAGAGTTTAGGGATGGACTGGCTGACTGGATGACAGAGTTTAGGTATGGACTGGCTGGATGACAGAGTTTAGGTATGGACTGGCTGACTGGATGACAGAGTTTAGGTATGGACTGGCTGACTGGATGACAGAGTTTAGGTATGGACTGGCTGGATGACAGAGTTTAGGGATGGACTGGCTGGATGACAGAGTTTAGGTTTGGACTGCCTGACTGGCTCGATTACAGATTATAGGTATGGAGTGGTTGACTGGATGACAGAGTTTAGCGGGAGACAGGCAGGGAGACAGACAGGTTATTGGTGCTGTGTTGAAACAGCAGGCCCAGGGAGGAGGAAAGCACCCACAAACATTTTTTTTCTTCATTTTTACTTGTTTTCACCTACACACACACTTTTCCAAACTTTTATTACCCTCATGTCCAGTGGACCCAAACACCACATATGTAATATAAATGTGTAGGGGGTGTACAGTTGTGGCCAAAAGTTTTGAGAATGACACAAATATTAATTTCTACAAAGTTTGCTGCTTCATTGTCTTTAGATATTTTTGTCAGATGTTACTATGGAATACTGAAGTATAATTACAAGCATTTCATAAGTGTCAAAGGCTTTTATTGACAATTACATGAAGTTGATGCAAATAGTCAATATTTGCAGTGTTGACCCTTCTTTTTCAAGACCTCTGCAATCCGCCCTGGCAGGCTGTCAATTAACTTCTGGGCCACATCCTGACTGATGGCAGCCCATTCTTGCATAATCAATGCTTGGAGTTGGTCAGAATTTGTGGGGTTTTGTTTGTCCACCCACCACTTGAGGTTGACCACAAGTTCCCAATGGGATTAAGTTCTGGGGAGTTCCTGGCCATGGACCCAAAATATCGATGTTTTGTTCCCCGAGCCACTTAGTTATCACTTTTGCCTTATGGAAAGGTGCTCCAGCATTGTTCGTCACCAAACAGTTCCTGGATGGTTGGGAGAAGTTGCTCTCGGAGGATGTGTTGGTACCATTCTTTATTCATGGCTGTGGTCTTAGGTAAAATTCTGACTGAACCCACTCCCTTGGCTGAGAAGCAACCCCACACATGAATGGTCTCAGGATGCTTTACTGTTGGCATGACACAGGACTGATGGTAACGCTCACCTTGTCTTCTCCGGACAAGCTTTTTTCCGGATGCCCCAAACAATCGGAAAGGGGATTCATCAGAGAAAATGACTTTACCCCAGTCCTCAGCAGTCCAATCCCTGTACCTTTTTCAGAATATCAGTGGCTTCTTTGCTGCTCTTCTTGACACCAGGCCATCCTCCAAAAGTCTTCGCCTCACTGTGCGTGCAGATGCACTCACACCTGCCTGCTGCCATTCCTGAGCAAGCTCTGTACTGGTGGTGCCCCGATCCTGCAGCTGAATCAACTTTAGAAGACGGTCCTGGCGCTTGCTGGACTTTCTTGGGCGCCCTGAAGCCTTCTTCACAACAATTGAACCGCTCTCCTTGAAGTTCTTGATGGTCCGATAAATGGTTGATTTAGGTGCAATCTTACTGGCAGCAATATCCTTGCCTGTGATGCCCTTTTTGTGGAAAGCAATGATGACGGCACGTGTTTCCGTGCAGGTAACCATGGTTGACAGAGGAAGAACAATGATTCCAGGCACCACCCTCCTTTTGAAGCTTCCAGTCTGTTATTCAAACTCAATTAGCATGACAGTGATCTCCAGCCTTGTCCTCGTCAACACTCACACCTGTGTTAACGAGAGAATCACTGACATGATGTCAGCTGGTCCTTTTGTGGCAGGGCTGAAATGCAGTGGAAATGTGTTTGGGGGATTCAGTTCATTTGCATGGCAAAGAGGGACTTTGCAATTAATTGCAATTCCTCTGATCACTCTTCATAACATTCTGGAGTACAGAACATTCTGGAGTACAAACTGAGGCAGCAGACTTTGTGAAAAGCAATATTCGTGTCATTCTCAAAACTTTTGGCCACGACTGTGCACTCAATGAAAATGTGTTATTTTACACATTCCTCACAGAAAATGAGCCAATGAGTCTCAGGTTGAACAAACTATTAATTGAATCATGTTTCTTTTAGAAAACATTGAAAATGAGTCATACTGACCCGAACAACACACAAGGGTTAAGTTGACTGAATTTGTATTTATTATGGATCCCATTAGTTCCTGCCAAGGCAGCAGCTACTCTTCCTGGGGTTTATTATGGATCCCCATTAGTTCCTGCCAAGGCAGCAGCTACTCTTCCTGGGGTTTATTATGGATCCCCATTAGTTCCTACCAAGGCAGCAGCTACTCTTCCTGGGGTTTATTATGGATCCCCATTAGTTCCTGCCAAGGCAGCAGCTACTCTTCCTGGGGTTTATTATGGATCCCCATTAGTTCCTGCCAAGGCAGCAGCTACTCTTCCTGGGGTTTATTATGGATCCCCATTAGTTCCTGCCAAGGCAGCAGCTACTCTTCCTGGGGTTTATTATTGATCCCCATTAGTTCCTGCCAAGGCAGCAGCTACTCTTCCTGGGTTAAAGCAACATTATGACAGTTACATTCAATTTAAAATATTATATGACATTACATTTAATAACACTTTTCACAACACATTAAGTGTGTTCCATCAGGCCGCTACTCTACTATTTGTATTTTCATTTTGTATTTTTGTATATTTTTTGTTCACCTTTATTTAACCAGGGAGGCTAGTTGAGAACAAGTTGAGACCTGGCCAAGATAAAGCAAAGCAGTGTGACAAAAACAACAACACAGATTTACACATGGGATAAATTAATGTACAGTCAATAACACAATAGAAAATATGTATACAGTGTGTGCAAATGAAGTAAGGAGGTAAGACAATAAATAGGCCATAGTGGCGAAATAATTCCAAGTTATCAATTAGCACTGGAGTGATAGATGTGCAGATGAGGATGTGCAAGTAGAAATACTGGTGTGCAAAAGAGCAGAAAAAAAACAAATATGGGGATGAGGTAGGTAGCTGGTTGAATGGGCTCCTTCCGATTTGACACACTGCACTCTATCTGAGAAGTTGTTAGTAAACCAGACGAGGCAATCATTTGAAAAACCAAGACTGTTGAGTCTGCAGATAAGAATATGTTGATTGACAGAGTCGAAAGCCTTGGCCAGGTCGATGAAGACGGCTGCACAGTAGTGTCTCTTATCGATGGCGGTTATGATATAGTTTAGAACCTTGAGCGTGTCTGAGGTGCACCCGTGACCAGCTCGGAAACAGGATTGCATAGCGGAGAAGGTACGGTGGGATTCAATATGGTCGGTGATCGGTTTGTTCACTTGGCTTTCAAAGACCTTAGAAAGGCAGGGTAGGATAGATATAGGTCTGATATGGGTCTAGAGTTTCTCCGCTTTGAAGAGGGGGATGACCGCGGCTGCTTTCCAATATTTAGGAATATCAGACGATACGAAATGTATTTATTATGGATCCCCATTAGCTGCTGCCAAAGCAGCAGCTACTCTTCCAGCTACTCTTTGTTTATACAATTTTTAAAATTATAATACATTCACAGATTTCACAACACACTGTGTGCCCTCAGGCCCCTAGTCCACCATTACCACATATCTACATTACTAAATCCATGTGTGTGTGTGTGTGTGTGTGTGTGTGTGTGTGTGTGTGTGTGTGTGTGTGTGTGTGTGTGTGTGTGTGTGCATGCGCGTGTGTCTGTGCCAATGTTTGTGTTGCTTCTTAGCTACTACTACATCAATATGTTTTGACCATGACAGTTTACAATCTAGTGTTACTCCAAGCAGTCTAGTCATCTCAACTTGCTCAATTTCCACATTATTTATTACAAGATTTAGTTGAGGTTTAGGGTTTAGTGAGTGTTTTATTCCAAATGCAATGCTTTTAGTTTTAGAAATATTTAGGGAAAACTTATTTCTTTCCACCCACTCTGAAACTAACTGCAGCTCTTTGTTGAGTGTTGAAGTCATTTTGCTGTAGTCGCTGTAGTAGCTGATGTGCATAGTGTTGAGTCATCCGCATACATTGAAACTCTGGCTTTACTCAAAGTCAGTGGCATGTCGTTAGTAAAAATTGGAAAAAGCAAGGGGCATGAACACCTACCCTGGGGAATTCCTGATTCTAACTGGATTATATTTGATAGGCTTCCATTGAAGAACACCCTGTGTGTTCTGTTAGACAAGTAACTCTTTGTCCACATTATAGCAGGCGGTGTAAAGCCATTATAGCAGGGGGTGTAAAGCCATTATAGCAGGGGGTGTAAAGCCATAACACATGTTTTTCCAGCAGCAGACTATGGTCAATAATGTCAAAAGCTGCACTGACGTCTAATAAGACAGCCCTCCAATCATTTTATCATCAATTTCTCTCAGCCAATCATCAGTCATTTGTTTAAGTGCTGTGCTTGTTGAGTGTCCTTCCCTATAAGCGTGCTGAAATTCTGTTGTCAATTTGTTTACTGTGAAATAGCACTGTATCTGGTCAAACACAATTTTTTCCAGAAGTTTACTAAGGGTTGGTAACAGGCTGATTGGTCGGCTATTTCAGCCAGTAAAGGGGGCTTTACTATTCTAGGGTAGAGGAATGACTTTAGCTTCCCTGCAGGCCTGAGGGCACACACTTTCTAATAGGCTTAAAATGAAGATATGCCAAATAGGAGTGGCAATATCTTCCGCTATTCTCCTCAGTTATTTTCCATCCAAGTTGTCAGACCTCTGTGGCTTGTCATTGGTGATAGACAACAATAATTTTTTCACCTCTTTCACACTGACTTTACGGAATTCAAAAGTACAGTTCTTGTATTTCATAATTTGGTCCGATATACTTGGATGTGTAGTGTCAGTGTTTGTTGCTGGCATGTCATGCCTAAGTTTGTTTATCTGGCCAATGAAAAGTCATTAAAGTAGTTGGTAATATCAATGGGTTTAGTGATGAATGAGCATCTGATTCAATGAATGATGGAGCTGAGTTTGCCTTTTTTCCCAAAATGTAATCTGAAGGTGCTCCACAGCTTTTTACTATCAATCTTTATGTTATTTCTCTTTGTTTAATAGTATAGTTTCTTCTTTTTATTCAGTTTAGTAACATGATTACTCAATTTGCAGTATGTTTGCCAATCATTTCTGCTGCCAGGCTTATTTGCCATTCCTTTTGCCTCATCCCTCTCAACCATACAATTTTACGATTCCTCATCAATCCACGGGGATTTTTTTACAGTTATTTTCTTAATGTGTGCTTATTAGTAACTGGAATAAGTAATTTCATAAATGTGTCCAGTGCAGCGTCTGGTTGCTCCTCATTACACACCACAGACCAGTAAATATTCTTTACATCATCAACATAAGATTCACTACAAAACTTATTGTATGACCTCTTATACACTATATTAGGCCCAGCCTTTGGAACTTTGGTTTTCCTAGATATGGCTAATATATTGTGATGACTACATCTGATGGATCTGGATACTGCTTTCAAACTAATTCCTGCAGTATTAGTAAAGATGTGATAAATAGATGTTGATGATTTCATTCTTGTGCTGTTTGTAACTACCCTGGTAGGTTGACTGATAACCTGAACCAGGTTGTAGACACTAGTTACAGTTTGAAGCTTTCTCTTGAGTGGGCAGCTTGATGAAAGCCAGTCAATATTTAAATCACCCAGAAAATATACCTCTCTGTTGATATCACATACATTATCAAGCATTTCACATATTATCCAGATACTGACTGTTAGCACTTGGTGGTCTATAGCAGCTTCCCACAAGAATGGGCTTTATGTGAGGCAGTGGGACGAAACCCAAAGTGCAAAATAATGAAGTAATCAGGAAATAGTAAGAGATTCCTCTCAGGAAAATAAGCTCATTTACAATGACCGACAAAGACAAATGGCAGTGGGAGTACATATACAGTGATAGAGTGGGGATTGGAACCAGGTGTGTGTAATGATGACGAGACAAGTCCGGGGTTGATGAGTGAAGGGTGTTTGCTAGCAGCAGGTTCGGCAGCAGCTAGAAGGCCGGCGACCCCGAACGCCTGAGCTGGACAAGAGGGGGAGCCAAAGCGAAGTCTGGTGTGACACTCTCTCTTAATGAGAAGCATGATTAGGCCTGTCTCTCTCTCTTAATGAGAAGCATGATTAGGCCTGTCTCTCTCTCTCTTAATGAGAAGCATGATTAGGCCTGCCTCTCTCTCTCTTAATGAGAAGCATGATTAGGCCTGTCTCTCTCTCTTAATGAGAAGCATGATTAGGCCTGTCTCTATCTCTTAATGAGAAGCATGATTAGGCCTGTCTCTCTCTCTCTTAATGAGAAGCATGATTAGGCCTGTCTCTCTCTCTTAATGAGAAGCATGATTAGGCCTGTCTCTCTCTCTTAATGAGAAGCATGATTAGGCCTGTCTCTCTCTCTCTTAATGAGAAGCATGATTAGGCCTGCCTCTCTCTCTCTTAATGAGAAGCATGATTAGGCCTGTCTCTCTCTCTTAATGAGAAGCATGATTAGGCCTGTTTCTCTCCATTAATGAGCCTATTCATGGCCAATACCCCTTATTGCCACCGCTTTTTCCATTCAAGGAAAAGAGTAAAGAGATACTCTGGTTAATTAGAATGGGCCAATCAGGCTGCCATCAAGACCTGGAGCACATGTACAGTATTCACCCCCCTTGGCATTTTTCCTATTTTGTTGCCTTACAACCTGGAATTAAAATTAATTTTGGGGGGGGTTTGTATCATTTGATTTATACAACATGCCTACCACTTTGAAGATGCTAAATATTTTTAGTGTGAAACAAACAAGAAATAACACAAAAAACTTGAGCATGCATAACCATTCTTCTCCCCAAAGTCAATACTTCGTAGAGCCAGCTTTAGCAGCAATTACAGCTGCAAGTCTCTTGGGGTATGTCTCTATAAGTTTGGCACATCTAGCCACTGGGATTTTTGCCCATTCTTCAAGGCAAAACTGCTCCAGCTCCTTCAAGTTGGATGGGTTCTGCTAGTTTACAGCAATCTTTAAGTCATACCACAGATTCTCAATTGGATTGAGGTCTGGGCTTTGACTAGGCCATTCCAAGATATTTAAATGTTTCCCCTTAAACCACTCGAGTGTTGCTTTAGCAGCATGCTTAGGGTCATTGTCCTGCTGGAAGATGAACCTCAGTCCCAGTCTCAAATTTCTTTAAGACTGAAACAGGTTTCCCTCAAGAATTTTCCTGTATTTAGCGTCACCCATCATTCCTTCAATTCTGACCAGTTTCCCAGTCCCTGCCGATGGAAAAACATCTCCACAGCATGATGCTGCCACCACCATGCTTCACTGTGGGGATGGTGTTCTTGGGGTGATGCAGGGTGTTGGGTTTGCGCCAGACATAGCATTTTCCTTGATGGCCAAAAAGCTCAATTTTAGTCTCATCTGACCAGAGTACCTTCTTCCATATGTTTGGGGAGTCTCCCACATGCCTTTTGGTGAACACCAAACATGTTTGCTTATTTTCTTCTGGCCACTCTTCCGTAAAGCCGATCTCTGTGGAGTGTATGGCTTAAAGTGGTCCTATCGACAGATACTCCAATCTCCGCTGTGGAGCTTTGCAGCTCCTTCAGGGTTATCTTTGGTCTCTTTGTTTCCTCTCTGATTAATGCCCTCCCTGGTCCGTGAATTCTGGTGGGCGGCCCTCTCTTGGCAGGTTTCTTGTGTTGCCATATTCTTTCCATTTTTTAATAATGGATTTAATGGAGCTCTGTGGGATGTTCAAAGTTTCTGATATTTTTTTGTAACCCAACCCTGATCTGTACTTTTCCACAACTTTGTCCCTGACCTGTTTGGAGAGCTCCTTGGTCTTCATAGTGTCACTTGCTTGGTGGTGTTGCAGACTCTGGGGCCTTTCAGAACAGGTGTGTATATATACTGAGATCATGTGACAGATCATGTGACAATTAGATTGCACACAGGTGGACTTTATTTAACTAATTATGTGACTTCTGAAGGTAATTGGTTGCACCAGATCTTATTTAGGGGCTTCAAAGCAAAGTTGGTGAATACATATGCACGCACCACTTTTCAGTTTTTTTTTTCTTTTCACTTCACCAATTTCGACTATTTTGTGTATGTCCATTACATGGAATCCAAATAAAAATCCATTTACATTACAGGTTGTAATGCAACAAAATAGGAAAAACGCCAAGGGGGATGAATACTTTTGCAAGGCACTGTATTGCATAATGTTAAACACTATTAGCACTGGCCACCGCATCCCAATGACAGACTGACAGACGGACAGACGGACAGACAGAGACAGGAATATCGAGATACAGAGAAAGAAAGAGAGACGGAGAGAGAGAATGTGAGCTCAGGAACCCAGCCTAAAACCCCAAACAGCAAGCAATGCAGATGAAGAAGCACGGTGGCTAGGAAAAACTCCCTAGAAAGGCCAAAACCTAGGAAGAAACCTAGAGAGGAACCAGGCTCTGAGGAATCAAATCAAATGTTACTGGTCACATACACATATTTAGCAGATGTTATTGCGGGTGTAGCTAAATGCTTCTGTTCCTAGTTCCAATGGTGCAGTAGTATCTAACAATTCACATCAATACACACAAATCTAAAAGTTAAAGAATGGAGTTAAGAATGGAGAAATCTATGAATCGACGTCACTGGGCTGGAACAAAGAGGTTGAAAACCGTAAGAGCAGTTTTAAAAAATATATATTTTTATTTAATCTTTATTTATCTTGTTAGTTTGGATTCCCTCGTTTTGCCTCTCTGCTGAAGCTGATCGATGACAAGAGGCTGCGGTTTGGCTCTGTTGAACACATTTAGGATGCATCCCAAATAGCACACTTTTTCCTATATAGTGCAATACTTCTGACCAGAGCCCATAGGTAATAGGGCGTCATTTGGAACTCGCTTTCACGTGTTACTGAGGGAACCAGAGAAGGAGCAGAGCACTTTGTAAGTCCTCATTTGCTTAGTGTTGTCAGTCAATGCTTGCCTATGTTCCCCAGTCCGGAACGCTCAGGATAAACAAAGAGAATGTTGCATTGTTTAGTGTTCTGGATTCCATCTGTGGACATTAAGGTTCTGGCCATATGTTAGTGCTAGATAGCCTATAATTCCATGGTTTTCAAAACAAAGTCTGAAAAAGAGAGATGACCGAGTTGCTGCGTCTCAAATGGCGCCCTATTACCCATGGGCCCTGGTCAGAAGTATTTCACTTTAAATGGAGCAGGGTGCCATTTGGGACAGTGTGTGGGAGAGAAGGTAATGTACGTCCATAGAGAAATCTGACAGCTTCGTTAGCTGGCGAAATCTGACAACTTCGTTAACTAGCCATATTTACGTCACTGTTTAGTTTTCCTCCATCAATAAATCAGGCTTGATGATTTACAACTTGAGTGAACTTTACGTGATTAAGAAAGCACTTAGCGAGCCCAACATAAAAACATAAGGACCATCTTTGTTTTGTTCACTGGTAATGCAAAGCTGAGAATCACACTGCTTCCTTATTCTGTATATTTGCAGAAGTAGTGTAGCTGGTTGTTAAGCTAAGGCCCAAAGTACTGCGGTTACCCATACACTAGATACAGGTACATGTTAAGGGAGGGAGAGTAATACATCCCAGTTTCACCCTGAACAAGTCAACTGTGGCCTGCTACTGAGTCTACATCTGCCTCCCAAATGTTACCCTTTTCCCCATATAGTGCACTACTTAGGGCTCTGGTCAAAAGTAGTGGACTTTATAGAGAATAGGGTGTCATTGAGAACGCATCTACAGCACTCCTGTCTATGCTCTGTCTAGAATTGCTGGGCTGTTCAGGGCTGTTGTTCTCAACCTGAGGTACCAGACTAATAGGCAAATGGGGTCAGTGGTGTAAAGTACTTAAGTAGTTTTTTGGGGTATCTGTACTTTACTTTACTATTTCTATTTTTGACAACTTTTACTTTTACTTTTGTAAAGAAATAATATACTTTTTACTCCATACATTTTGCCTGACACGCAAAAGTGCTCGTTACATTTTGAATGCTTAGCAGGACAGGAATATTATCCAATTCACTCACTTATCAAGAGAGCATTCCTGGTCATTCATAATGCCACTGTTCTGGCGGACTCACTAAACACAAATACATTGTTTGTGAATGATTGTTGGAGGGTGCCCCTGGCTAGCCGTAAATAAATAAAAACAAGAAAATTGTGCGATCTGGTTTGTTTAATATAAGGTATTTCAAATGATTTACAGTGTATGTTATAGTGGACATGTCTCCAATACTGTCTGTTATAGTGGACATGGCTCCCATACTGTCTGTTATAGTGGACATGGCTCCCATTCTGTCTGTTATAGTGGACATGGCTCCCATACTGTCTGTTATAGTGGACATGGCTCCCATACTGTCTGTTATAGTGGACATGGCTCCCATACTGTCTGTTATAGTGGACATGGCTCCCATACTGTCTGTTATAGTGGACATGGCTCCCATACTGTCTGTTATAGTGGACATGGCTCCCATACTGTCTGTTATAGTGGACATGGCTCCCATACTGTCTGTTATAGTGGACATGGCTCCCATACTGTCTGTTATAGTGGACATGGCTCCCATACTGTCTGTTATAGTGGACATGGCTCCCATACTGTCTGTTATAGTGGACATGGCTCCCATACTGTCTGTTATAGTGGACATGGCTCCCATACTGTCTGTTATAGTGGACATGGCTCCCATTCTGTCTGTTATAGTGGACATGGCTCCCATACTGTCTGCTATAGTGGACATGGCTCCCATACTGTCTGTTATAGTGGACATGGCTCCCATACTGTCTGTTATAGTGGACATGGCTCCCATACTGTCTGTTATAGTGGACATGGCTCCCATACTGTCTGCTATAGTGGACATGGCTCCCATACTGTCTGCTATAGTGGACATGGCTCCCATACTGTCTGTTATAGTGGACATGGCTCCCATACTGTCTGTTATAGTGGACATGGCTCCCATACTGTCTGTTATAGTGGACATGGCTCCCATACTGTCTGTTATAGTGGACATGGCTCCCATACTGTCTGTTATAGTGGACATGGCTCCCATACTGTCTGTTATAGTGGACATGGCTCCCATACTGTCTGTTATAGTGGACATGGCTCCCATACTGTCTGTTATAGTGGACATGGCTCCCATACTGTCTGCTATAGTGGACATGGCTCCCATACTGTCTGTTATAGTGGACATGGCTCCCATACTGTCTGCTATAGTGGACATGGCTCCCATACTGTCTGTTATAGTGGACATGGCTCCCATACTGTCTGTTATAGTGGACATGGCTCCCATACTGTCTGCTATAGTGGACATGGCTCCCATACTGTCTGTTATAGTGGACATGGCTCCCATTCTGTCTGTTATAGTGGACATGGCTCCCATACTGTCTGCTATAGTGGACATGGCTCCCATACTGTCTGTTATAGTGGACATGGCTCCCATACTGTCTGTTATAGTGGACATGGCTCCCATACTGTCTGTTATAGTGGACATGGCTCCCATACTGTCTGTTATAGTGGACATGGCTCCCATACTGTCTGTTATAGTGGACATGGCTCCCATACTGTCTGTTATAGTGGACATGGCTCCCATACTGTCTGTTATAGTGGACATGGCTCCCATACTGTCTGTTATAGTGGACATGGCTCCCATACTGTCTGTTATAGTGGACATGGCTCCCATACTGTCTGTTATAGTGGACATGGCTCCCATACTGTCTGTTATAGTGGACATGGCTCCCATACTGTCTGTTATAGTGGACATGGCTCCCATACTGTCTGTTATAGTGGACATGGCTCCCATACTGTCTGCTATAGTGGACATGGCTCCCATACTGTCTGCTATAGTGGACATGGCTCCCATACTGTCTGCTATAGTGGACATGGCTCCCATACTGTCTGCTATAGTGGACATGGCTCCCATACTGTCTGTTATAGTGGACATGGCTCCCATACTGTCTGTTATAGTGGACATGGCTCCCATACTGTCTGCTATAGTGGACATGGCTCCCATACTGTCTGCTATAGTGGACATGGCTCCCATACTGTCTGCTATAGTGGACATGGCTCCCATACTGTCTGTTATAGTGGACATGGCTCCCATACTGTCTGCTATAGTGGACATGGCTCCCATACTGTCTGTTATAGTGGACATGGCTCCCATACTGTCTGTTATAGTGGACATGGCTCCCATACTGTCTGCTATAGTGGACATGGCTCCCATACTGTCTGTTATAGTGGACATGGCTCCCATACTGTCTGCTATAGTGGACATGGCTCCCATACTGTCTGTTATAGTGGACATGGCTCCCATACTGTCTGTTATAGTGGACATGGCTCCCATACTGTCTGTTATAGTGGACATGGCTCCCATACTGTCTGTTATAGTGGACATGGCTCCCATACTGTCTGCTATAGTGGACATGGCTCCCATACTGTCTGTTATAGTGGACATGGCTCCCATTCTGTCTGTTATAGTGGACATGGCTCCCATACTGTCTGCTATAGTGGACATGGCTCCCATACTGTCTGTTAT
Organism: Salmo salar; assembly: GCF_905237065.1. NCBI lineage: Eukaryota > Metazoa > Chordata > Actinopteri > Salmoniformes > Salmonidae > Salmo > Salmo salar. The sequence continues at coordinate 96,284,319 of NC_059461.1, forward strand.
AGTGGACATGGCTCCCATACTGTCTGTTATAGTGGACATGGCTCCCATACTGTCTGTTATAGTGGACATGGCTCCCATACTGTCTGTTATAGTGGACATGGCTCCCATACTGTCTGTTATAGTGGACATGGCTCCCATACTGTCTGTTATAGTGGACATGGCTCCCATACTGTCTGTTATAGTGGACATGGCTCCCATACTGTCTGCTATAGTGGACATGGCTCCCATACTGTCTGTTATAGTGGACATGGCTCCCATACTGTCTGTTATAATGGACATGGCTCCCATACTGTCTGTTATAATGGACATGGCTCCCATACTGTCTGTTATAGTGGACATGGCTCCCATACTGTCTGCTATAGTGGACATGGCTCCCATACTGTCTGTTATAGTGGACATGGCTCCCATACTGTCTGCTATAGTGGACATGGCTCCCATACTGTCTGTTATAGTGGACATGGCTCCCATACTGTCTGTTATAGTGGACATGGCTCCCATACTGTCTGTTATAGTGGACATGGCTCCCATACTGTCTGTTATAGTGGACATGGCTCCCATACTGTCTGTTATAGTGGACATGGCTCCCATACTGTCTGTTATAGTGGACATGGCTCCCATACTGTCTGTTATAGTGGACATGGCTCCCATACTGTCTGTTATAGTGGACATGGCTCCCATACTGTCTGCTATAGTGGACATGGCTCCCATACTGTCTGTTATAGTGGACATGGCTCCCATACTGTCTGTTATAGTGGACATGGCTCCCATACTGTCTGTTATAGTGGACATGGCTCCCATACTGTCTGTTATAGTGGACATGGCTCCCATACTGTCTGTTATAGTGGACATGGCTCCCATACTGTCTGCTATAGTGGACATGGCTCCCATACTGTCTGTTATAGTGGACATGGCTCCCATACTGTCTGTTATAGTGGACATGGCTCCCATACTGTCTGTTATAGTGGACATGGCTCCCATACTGTCTGTTATAATGGACATGGCTCCCATACTGTCTGCTATAGTGGACATGGCTCCCATACTGTCTGTTATAGTGGACATGGCTCCCATACTGTCTGTTATAGTGGACATGGCTCCCATACTGTCTGTTATAGTGGACATGGCTCCCATACTGTCTGTTATAGTGGACATGGCTCCCATACTGTCTGTTATAGTGGACATGGCTCCCATACTGTCTGTTATAGTGGACATGGCTCCCATACTGTCTGCTATAGTGGACATGGCTCCCATACTGTCTGCTATAGTGGACATGGCTCCCATACTGTCTGTTATAGTGGACATGGCTCCCATACTGTCTGTTATAGTGGACATGGCTCCCATACTGTCTGCTATAGTGGACATGGCTCCCATACTGTCTGTTATAGTGGACATGGCTCCCATACTGTCTGTTATAGTGGACATGGCTCCCATACTGTCTGTTATAGTGGACATGGCTCCCATACTGTCTGTTATAGTGGACATGGCTCCCATACTGTCTGTTATAGTGGACATGGCTCCCATACTGTCTGTTATAGTGGACATGGCTCCCATACTGTCTGTTATAGTGGACATGGCTCCCATACTGTCTGTTATAGTGGACATGGCTCCCATACTGTCTGCTATAGTGGACATGGCTCCCATACTGTCTGTTATAGTGGACATGGCTCCCATACTGTCTGTTATAGTGGACATGGCTCCCATACTGTCTGTTATAATGGACATTAGTATGCATTCTAAGTGCACCCTACGTATTCACTAAATAGTGCACTGCTTTTGACCAGGCCCACAGGGTTCTATATCGGGAATAGATTGCCATTTGGGACGCTTACAGTGGCAAGAAAAAGGATTTGAACCCTTTGAAATTAACTGGGTTTCTGCATAAATTTGACTTAATATTTTTATCTGATCTTCAGACTTACAGAAGTCTCTGGAAGATGCTAACATCTCTGTTGAAGAGTCTACAATACGTAAAACACTAAACAAGAATGGTGTTCATGTGAGGACACCACGGAAGAAGCCACTGCTGTCCCCCAAAAAATTGCTGCACGTCTGAGGTTCGCAGAAGAGCACCTGGATGTTCCACAGCGCTACTGGTAAAATATTCTGTGGACAGATGAAACTAAAGTTGTGTTGTTTGTAAGGAACACACAACACTATGTGTGGAGAAAAAAAGGCACAGCACACCAACATCAAAACCTCATCTCAACTGTAAAGTATGGTGGAGGGAGCATCATGGTTTGGGTCTGCTTTTCTGCATCAGGGCCTGGACAGCTTGCTATCATCGATAGAAAAATGAGTTCCCAGGTTTATCAAGACATTTTGCACGAGAATGTAAGGCTATCTGTCCGCCAATTGAAGCTCAGCAGAAGTTGGGTGATGCAACAGGACAACGACCCAAAACACAGAAGTAAATAAACAACAGAATGGCTTCAACAGAAGAAAATACACCTGGAGTGGCCCAGTCAGAGTCCTGACCTCAACCCGATTGAGATGCTGTGGCATGACCTCAAGAGAGCAGTTCACACCAGACATCCCAAGAATATTGCTGAACTGAAACAGTTTTGTAAAGAGGAATGGTCCAAAATTCCTCCTGACCGTTGTGCAGGTCTGATCCTCAACTACAGAAAACGTTTGGTTGAGGTTGTTGCTGCCAAAGGAGGGTCAACCAGTTATTAAATCCAAGGGTTCACACACTTTTTCCACCCTGCACTGTGAATGTTTACACGTTGTGTTCAATAAAGACATGAAAACAGATAATTGTTTGTGTTATTAGTTTAAGCAGACTGTGTTTGTCTATAGTTGTGACTTAGATGAAGATCAAATAACATTTTATGACCAATTTATGCAGAAATCCAGGTCATTCTAAAGGGTTCACATACTATTTATTCCCACCTGTAGTTAGTCTGGTTGAACATTGTGACTCCCACACACAGTCTGTTAATAGTGGTCCACGTTCTTCTGCCACACAGCTCCGTCGCAGAGCTGCTGTATTGTGTGGGAGTGAGTAATGACATGGTATCTCCGTCACTGATGATTCAGGAACAGTGTGAACCAAGCTTTCAGACACTCAACCAGGTTGAATGTATTCGCTACATCCACACATTTTTCACATTTGTGTTTTTTTCACCAGAAATGATTGCTCATGTGAACCTTATGTGTACCTTATGGGTACATTCATTTGTACCTTATGTGTACCTTATGTGAACCTTATGTGTACCTTATGTGTACCTTATGGGTACATTCATTTGTACCTTATGTGTACCTTATGTGAACCTTATGTGTACCTTATGTGAACCTTATGTGTACCTTATGGGTACATTCATTTGTACCTTATGTGTACCTTATGTGAACCTTATGTGTACCTTATGTGTACCTTATGTGTACCTTATGTGTACCTTATGGGTACATTCATTTGTACCTTATGAGAAACGTATGGGTACCTTAATGTGTACCTTATGTGTACCTTATGTGAACCTTATGTGTACCTTATGTGTACCTTATGTGTAGTTTCATGTGTACCTTATGTGTACCTTATGTGAACCTTATGTGTACCTTATGGGTACATTCATTTGTACCTTATGTGTACCTTATGTGAACCTTATGTGTACCTTATGTGTACCTTATGTGAACCTTATGTGTACCTTCATGTGTACCTTATGTGTACCTTATGGGTACATTCATTTGTACCTTATGTGTACCTTATGTGAACCTTATGTGTACCTTATGTGTACCTTATGTGTACCTTCATGTGTACCTTCATTTGTACCTTATGTGTACCTTATGTGTACCTCATGTGAACCTTATGTGTACCTTATGTGTACCTTATGTGTACCTTATGTGTACCTTCATGTGTACCTTATGAGAAACGTATGGGTACCTTAATGTGTACCTTAAGTGTACCTTATGTGTAGTTTCATGTGTACCTTCATGTGTACCTTATTTGTACCTTAATGTGTACCTTATTTGTACCTTATGGAAACATTATGTGTACCTTATTTGTACCTTATGGGTACCTTCATGTGTACCTTATTTGTACCTTATGGAAACCTTCATGTGTACCTTATGTGTACCTTACTTAATGTAAGTCCGTTTGGATAAGAGCATCTGCTAAATGACTAATGTGTCAATTGTAAATGTTTTACATACAGATCTCACATTACTGTATTTGTTCATTTGTAAAATGTAAAAAATGCTATATTGATGTCACACGTATCATTTGTACAGTCATTAAAAAAAAAAGTAGTTATGTGTTACATTTGAATGTGTTAAACCTAGCAGTACTACTGGATATATAGCATTTTACAACAACAAAAATATATATATATAAATATTTGTCTCTGAAATGAAACCATCAAGTGATAGATTTTAAACAAATACATGTCTGTCATTGAACAACACCATTTAAGCTGATAGAAAATGAGAAAACAGAATTTCTTGAGGTAAGAACCTTTGAGGTAAATGTGGGGTTCTGGACGTGTTCTTTAGAATTATAAAAGGTTCTGTAAATGCATGGAAGCCTGCGCATGTGTCCCTTTCATAGCACACAGCACATTGGCCAGTGTTAACTACTGTAGATTTTTACAGTGTAACATGTCTAGTGTTGATTCAAGAGTTAAATTAACACTAACTGGTGTAAAAGGACCCCAGTGTTGGTGTTAACCTGTTGGGGGTAGGGGGCAGTATTGACACGGCCGGATAAAAAACGTACCCGATTTAATCTGGTTACTACTCCTGCCCAGTAACTAGAATATGCATATAATTATTGGCTTTGGATAGAAAACACCCTAAAGTTTCTAAAACTGTTTGAATGGTGTCTGTGAGTATAACAGAATTCATATGGCAGGCAAAAACCTGAGAAGATTCCTTACAGGAAGTGCCCTCTCTGACAAGATCTTGTCCTTCTTGTCTCTGTTTATTGAAGACTGAGGATCTTTGCTGTAACGTGACACTTCCTACGGCTCCCATAGGCTCTCAGAGCCCGGGAAAAAGCTGAATGATATCGAGGCAGCCCCAGGCTGAAACACATTTGCACTTTTGGCAAGTGGCCGATCAGAGGACAATGGGCTTAGGCGCGTGCCCGAGTCGACTCCATGCTTTATTTTCTTTCGTCTTTTTACCTAAACGCAGATTCCCGGTCGGAATATTATCGCTTTTTTACGAGAAAAATTGCATAAAAATTGATTTTAAACAGCGGTTGACATGCTTCGAAGTACGGTAATGGAATATTTAGAATTTTTTGGTCACGAAATATATCTGTGTTTTTTCATGTACATTGATTGATTCCTCTTATGCTACTCAAATAGAAATAACACAACCTGTTACTTGGACTTATTCCACCCGTTACTGAAAAGTTTTTTCCAGTTTATATGTTTAAGGTAGTCTCATATCTTACGGAACCCAACCCTGGCAGTCATTCTGAATGCAGGTTAAGGGTGAATACAAAAAACACATCACTTTGCAAGCTAGCATACTGTGAATTGAAGGCCTGATGTGGGCTGTAAACTATTAGTTTCAGACAACTGTATTACATAATTTTCCCTGTATAGTGTACTACTTTTGACCAGAGCCCTGTATAGTGCACTACTTTTGACCAGAGCCCTGTATAGTGTACTACTTTTGACCAGGGCCCTGTATAGTGTACTACTTTTGACCAGGGCCCTGTATAGTGCACTACTTTTGACCAGAGCCCTGTATAGTGTACTACTTTTGACCAGAGCCCTGTATAGTGTACTACTTTTGACCAGAGCCCTGTATAGTGTACTACTTTTGACCAGGGCCCTGTATAGTGTACTACTTTTGACCAGGGCCCTGTATAGTGTACTACTTTTGACCAGAGCCCTGTATAGTGTACTACTTTTGACCAGGGCCCTGTATAGTGTACTACTTTTGACCAGGGCCCTGTATAGTGTACTACTTTTAACCAGAGCCTGCTAAGTATTGCATTATAAAGGGAATATGGTGTCACACAGTTTACTCTCCATTGGAGGACGGTTGCTCTGGAGTGTCCTGTGTCCATCTGTTGTCTTGCCAGGAGGGCTGCGGTCCTAATAGCCCACAGAGTTTTCCATATACTGTTTTTCTTCCTTCAACCATGGCTTGATACTATGGACTGAACTGAACCCAACTTTGGCTACAGTGGTAACGACCCTCTTGGAGGGAGTAGAACTGCCAGTACACTCCTAAAAATACATGTGCAAGTTGGAACCAAATAAGGTTCTTGAGAGCGGTGCCATAGGACAGGGGTGTCATTCCGTGGAGAGCCTATTGTCTACAGATTTTAGTTTTTTTCCTGGCTCAGTTGGTAGAGCATGGTGTTTGCAACGCCAGCATGGTGTGTGCAATGCCAGGGTTGTGGGTTCGATTCCCACAGGGGGCCAGTACAAAAAAAATGCATGAAATGTATGCATTCACTACTGTAAGTCGCTCTGGATAAGAGCGTCTGCTAAATGACAAAAAAAAAAAAAAAAGACCTAGACAACCAGGTGAGGAGAGTTCCTTACTGAGACCTAGACAACCAGGTGAGGGGAGTTCCTTACTGAGACCTAGACAACCAGGTGAGGGGAGTTCCTTACTGAGGCCTGGACAACCAGGTGAGGGGAGTTCCTTACTGAGACCTAGACAACCAGGTGAGGGGAGTTCCTTACTGAGACCTGGACAACCAGGTGAGGGGAGTTCCTTACTGAGACCTAGACAACCAGGTGAGGGGAGTTCCTTACTGAGACCTAGACAACCAGGTGAGGGGAGTTCCTTACTGAGACCTAGACAACCAGGTGAGGGGAGACCTAGACAACCAGGTGAGGGGAGTTCCTTACTGAGACCTAGACAAGCAGGTGAGGGGAGTTCCTTACTGAGGCCTGGACAACCAGGTGAGGGGAGTTCCTTACTGAGACCTAGACAACCAGGTGAGGGGAGTTCCTTACTGAGGCCTGGACAACCAGGTGAGGGGAGTTCCTTACTGAGACCTAGACAACCAGGTGAGGGGAGTTCCTTACTGAGACCTAGACAACCAGGTGAGGGGAGACCTAGACAACCAGGTGAGGGGAGTTCCTTACTGAGACCTAGACAACCAGGTGAGGGGAGTTCCCTACTGAGACCTAGACAACCAGGTGAGGGCACAACCTGCAACAGTTTAAAAGATGTTACTGAGTTACTGTTCATATAAGGAAATCAGTCAATTGAAATAAATGAATTAGGCCCTAATCTATGGATTTTACATGACTGGGAATACAGATATGCATCTGTTGGTCACAGATACCTTAACCTGTTATGGCTAGGGGGCAGTATTTTCACGGCTGGATAAAAAACATACCCGATTTAATCTGGTTACTACTCCTGCCCAGTAACTAGAATATGCATATAATTATTGGCTTTGGATAGAAAACACTCCAAAGTTTCTAAAACTGTTTGAATGGTGTCTGTGAGTATAACAGAACTCAAATGGCAGGTCAAAACCTGAGAGATTCCTTTACAGGAAGTGGCCTGTCTGACCATTTCTTGAACTTCTTTTCCATCTCTATCTTTTACAAAGGATCTCTGCTCTAACGTGACACTTCCTACGTCTTCCATAGGCACTCAGAGCCCGGGAAAAACCTGAATGTCGTCATCCCAGCCCCAGGCTGAAACACATTATCGCCTTTCTCAAGTGGCCGATCAAGGGACTGTGGGCTTAGGCGCGTGCCCTGGCCGCCCCCGTCTTTGTGATTTTTCCTCTGTTTGCCGAAAAGGAGATTCCCGGTCGGAATATTATCGCTTTTTTACGAGATAAATTCCATAAAAATAGATTTTAAACAGCGGTTGACATGCTTCGAAGTACGGTAATGGAATATTTAGAATTTTTTTGTCACGAATTGCGCCATGCGCACGACCCTGATTTACCATTTCGGATAGTGTCTGGAACGCACGAACAAAACGCCGCTATTCGGATATAACGATGGATTATTTTGGACCAAACCAACATTTGTTATTGAAGTAGCAGTCCTGGGACTGCATTCTGACGAAGACAACAAAACGTAATCAAACTTTTATAATAGTAAATCTGATTTTGGTGAAGGCTAAACTTGCCGGGTGTCTAAATAGCTAGCCCGTGATGCCTGGGCTATGTACTTAGAATATTGCAAAATGTGCTTTCACCAAAAAGCTATTTTAAAACCGGACATATCGAGTGCATAGAGGAGTTCTGTATCTATAATTCTTAAAATAATTGTTATGCTTTTTGTGAACGTTTATCGTGAGTAATTTAGTAAATTGTTAGCAAATTCCCCGGAAGTTTGCGGGGGGTATGCTAGTTCTGAATGTCACATGCTAATGTAAAACGCTGTTTTTTGATATAAATATGAACTTGATTGAACAAAACATGCATGTATTGTATAACATAATGTCCTAGGTGTGTCATCTGATGAAGATCATCAAAGGTTAGTGCTGCATTTAGCTGTCTTCTGGGTTTTTGTGACATTATATGCTAGCTTGAAAAATGGGTGTCTGATTATTTCTGGCTTGGTACTCTGCTGACATAATCTAATGTTTTGCTTTCGCTGTAAAGCCTTTTTGAAATCGGACAGTGTGGTTAGATAAAGGAGAGTCTTGTCTTTAAAATGCTGTGAAATAGTCATATGTTTGAAAAATTGAAGTTTTTGTATTTTTGAGGAATTTGTAATTCGCGCCACGCCCATCATTGGATATTGGAGCAGGTGTTCCGCTAGCGGAATGTCTAGATGTAAGAGGTTAAAAGGTAGGGGCGTGGATCAGAAAACCAGTCAGTAACTGGTGTGACCAACATTTGCCTCATGTAGCGCGACACATCTCCTTTGCAGACATCCATGTACAGTAGATCGCGTCAGAAATATTGAAACAAACCATTGTAAACATCAACATGTAACCACACCAGCCCAGGACCTCCCCACCCGGCTTCTTCACCTACGGAATCGTCTGGTATTTATCTGTTCGGCCGGATGGACGTACTGTCAAATTCTCTAAAATGACGCTGGAGGCGGAATTCCTGGTTATTAACATCAACACTGGGGTTCTTTTACATCACTTTACAGTGTTGATTTAACTGTTGAATTAACAGCGTAAATGTTACACTGTAAGAATCTACACTAGTTAAACACTGGCCAATGTGCAGTGTGCTATGAAAGGGACACATGCGTGCTTCCAGACATATAAAGAAACCTTTGATAATTCTAAAGAACTGTAGATGCCACGTCCAGAAACTCAAAGGTTAAAAATACAGGGCAACCGACACACTCACAGGTTAACTCTTCAGGTCCCAACCTCGGTAAATCAGCCTTTAGTTTTAATGCCACCCATGTTTGGAATAATTGACAAACCTCATAACATCTTAAATCCCTGGTGCCAATATGGCAGATTAGGAAACTGATGAGCGATGAATTCACTGAGGCTTGCAACTGTTTGGGATGATTGTCCTGTTTATTAGTGTTTGTAACTGCCGTTTCTTGTAGTTTATTTTGGCAGTTTTTTTGGTGTATTGAGCTGTTTTTTTCTCAGGGCACCATTGGGAATTATACCCTCATCTCAATTATGCATTCCCCTGAATAAATACTAGGTTTAAAAAATGACAGTTTTCCAGTTATCCTTAAGAGCTGAGGAAGACCAATTTAGGAACCTTCATTTTCTCCTCTTCTTCCTCTTCTTTCTATCTCTGGCTTCCACTCTTTTTCTCTCTCTCCATCTCTGGCTTCCACTCTGTTTCTCTCTCTTTGCCTGCCAGCCTGCCTCTCCAGATCATGTTCCTTGCGGCCTGCTCCCCCTTTGAATGGCCTGCTTCATTCAGGCCCACTTTGCATCTCTCCACCTCTCCCTCTCTCCCTCCCTCCCTCCCTCCCACTCTCTCTCTCTCTGCCTGGGTCTCACTGTCTGGCAAAGTCATCATGATTTAATGTGAGACACGAGCCACCCTGCCAAAAGAAAGACGGGGGTGGGGGAAAAGCATGGAGGAGGGGGGGTGGGGGACTTGGGGTTAGCGGGGACTGTAGTTTGGAATGTATTTTTTGTTTGTCATACATGCCGGGGAAATTGAAAGCAGATGGAGTAGAGAGGAGAGGAGAAGGAGAGGAGAAGGAGAGGGGAGAGGAGAAGGAGAGGAGAGGAGAGGAGAAGGAGAGGAGAAGGAGAGGAGAAGGAGAGGGGAGGAGAAGGAGAGGAGAGGAGAGGAGAAGGAGAGAGGAGAGGAGAATAACAGGAGAGGAGAAAGAGAGGAAAAGGAGAGGGGAGAGGAGAAGGAGAGGAGAAGGAGAGGAGAGGAGAGGAGAGGAGAGGAGAATAACAGGAGAGGAGAGGAGAGGAGAGGAGAGAGGAGAAGGAGAGGAGAGGAGAAGGAGAGGAGAAGGAGAGAGGAGAGGAGAAGGAGAGGAGAGGAGAGGAGAGGAGAGGAGAGAGGAGAGGAGAGGAGAGGAGAGGAGAGGAGAGGAGAGGAGAGGAGAGGAGAGGAGAGGAGAGGAGAGGAGAGGAGAGGAGAGGAGAGGAGAGGAGAGGAGAGGAGAGGAGAAGGAGAGGAGAGGAGAAGGAGAAGGAGAGGAGAAGGAGAAGGAGAGGAGAGGAGAAGGAAAGGAGAAGGAGAGAAGAGAGGAGAAGGAGAGGAGAAGGAGAGAGGAGAGGAGAGGAGAGGAGAGGAGAGGAGAGGAGAGGAGAGGAGAGGAGAGGAGAGGAGAGGAGAGGAGAGGAGAGGAGGAGAGGAGAAGGATCCACACCAGCCCAGGAGAGGGGAGAGGAGAAACAGAAAAGGAAAAAGAGCCTCTCCCTCTCTCTCTCTCTCTCTCTGTAGTGTATGTAACAGGCCTCCCCCTGACTCTCTCTCTCTCTCTCTCTCCCCCCTCTCTTTCTCCTCTCCCCCTCTCTCTCTCTCTCTCTCTCTCTCCCTCTCTCTCTCTCTCTCTCTCTCTCTATCTCTCTCTTTCTCTATCTCTCTTTCTCTTTATCTCTCTGTCTCTTTGTCTCTCTCACTGTGTCTGTCTCTCTCCCATTGTCTCTCTCTGTCTCTCTGTCTCACTGTCTCTGTCTCTCCCTATGTCTCTCTCTCAATTCAATTCAGTACAATTCAAAGGGCTTTATTGGCATGGGAAACATATGTTAACATTGCCAAAGCAAGTGAAATAGATAATAAACAAAAGTGAAAAAAACAATAGAAAACAGTAAACACTACATTACACAAAAGAATAAAGACATTTCAAATGTCATATTATGTCTATATACAGTGATGTAATGATGTGCAAATAGTTAAAGTACAAAGGGGAAAATAAATGAACATAAATATGGGTTGTATTTACAATGGTGTTTGTTCTTCACTGGTTGACCTTTTCTTGTGGCAACAGGTCACACATCTTGCTGCTGTGATGTCACACTGTGGTATTTCACCAATAAATAGGGGAGTTTATCAAAATTGGATTTGTTTTCTAATTCTTTGTGGTTCTGTATAATCTGAGGGAAATATCTGTCACTAATATGGTCATACATTTGTCAGGAAGTTAGGAAGTGCAGCTCAGTTTCCACCTCATTTTGTGGGCAGTGTTGCACATAGCCTGTCTTCTCTTGTGAGCCAGATCTGCCTACGGCGGCCTTTCTCAATAGCAAGGCTACGCTCACTGTGTCACGACTTCCGCCGAAGTCGGTCCCTCTCCTTGTTCGGGCGGTGTTCGTCGGTCGACGTCACCGACCACTGATCCATTTTTCATTTTCCATTGGTTTTGTCTTGTCTTTATTCACACCTGGTTCCTATCCCATCAATTACATGTTGTGTATTTAACCCTCTGTTTCCCCTCATGTCCTTGTCGGAGATTGTTTTATTGTATGTTATGTGCAAGTCGTGTCGGTGCGCGACGGATTTTTTGTACCCACATATTATTTTTGGTATATTTTGGTTTTGGAGTTTTATGAGCACTTATTAAACGACTCCGTTTATACCAAGTTCATTTTCCTGTGCCTGACTTCCCTGCCACCGACACGCACCCATTACACACTGAGTCTGTACATAGTCAAAGCTTTCCTTAAGTTTGGGTCAGGTATTCTGCCACAGTGTACTCTCTGTTTAGGGCCAAATAGAGTTGTCACGTCCTGACCAGCAGAGGGAGTAGTGGTGTAGTATTTTGGTCAGGACGTGGCAGAAGAAGTCTGTATGTGTTGTCTAGTATGTCTGTTTCTGTGTTAGTCTTGTGACTCCTGATCAGGAACAGCTTTGGATCGTTGTTCCTGATTGGGAGTCATATATTTAGGAGTATGTTTGTCACTTGGGTTTGTGGGTGGTTGTGCTAACACCGCTAGTCTTTTGTTTGTACGTAGCCTGTCAGCCTGTCATTAGTAGTTATTGTTTTTCCTGTGGATGCTTTGCTCGTATCTATTAAAAAGATGAGTAGTTTGCAGTCTGCAGTTTTGTCCATTCAACGCAGCAACATTTATGACAAGAGTTCTAGTTTGCTCAGTATTTTTGTAAATTCTTTCCAATGTGTCAAGTAATTATCTTTTGTTTTCTCATGATTTGGTTGGGTCTAATTGTGTTGCTGTCCTGGGGCTCTGTGGGGTCTGTTTGTGTTTGTGAATAGAGCCCCAGGACCAGTTTGCTTAGGGGACTCTTCTCCAGGTTCATCTCTCTGTAGGTGAGGGCTTTGTTATGGAAGGATTGGGAATCGCTTCCTTTTAGGTGGTTGTAGAATTTAACGGCTCTTTTCTGGATTTTGATAATTTGCGGGTATCGGCCTAATTCGGCTCTGCATGCGTTATTTGATGTTTTATGTTTTACACAGAGGATCATTTTGCAGAATTCTGCATGCAGAGTCTCAATTTGGTGTTCGTCCCATTTAGTGAAATCTTCGTTGGTGAGTGGACCCCGGACCTCACAACCATGAAGGGCAATGGGTTTCAGAACTGATTCAAGTATTTTTAGCCAGATCCTAATTGGTATGTTGAATTTTATGTTCCTTTTGATGGCATTTGATGGCATAGAAGGCCCTTCTTGTCTTGTCTCTCAGATCGTTCACAGCTTTGTGGAAGTTACCTGTGGCGCTGATATTTAGGACGAGGTATGTATAGTTTTTTGTGTGCTCTAGGGCAACGGTGTCTAGATGGAATTTGTGTTTGTGGTCATGGCAACTGGACCTTTTTTGGAACACCATTATTTTCTTACTGTGATTTACTGTCAGGTCCCAGACATAATCTGTGCAGAAGATCTAGGTGTGGTTGTAGGCCCTCCTTGGTTTGGGATAGATGCACCAGATCATCAGCAAACAGTAGACATTTGACTTCATATTCTAGTAGGGTGAGGCCGGGTGCTGCAGACTTTTCTAGTGCCAATTCGTTGATATATATGTTGAAGAGGGAGGTGCTTAATATGGACAGACGTTCCGCTAGCGGAACGCCTCGCCAATATCCAATGGTAGCGCCTGGCGTGAAATACGAAAAACCTTAAATGCTATAACTTCAATTTCTCAAACATATGACTATTTTACACCATTTGAAAGATAAGACTCTCGTTAACCTCTTACATCTAGACGTTCCGCTAGCGGAACACCTGCTCCAATATCCAATGATCGGCGTGGCGCGAATTACAAATTCCTCAACTACAAAAACATCAATTTTTCAAACATATGACTATTTCACAGCATTTTAAAGACAACTCTCCTTTATCTAACCACACTGTCCGATTTCAAAAAGGCTTTACAACGAAAGCAAAACATTAGATGATGTCAGCAGAGTACCAAGCCAGAAATAATCAGACACCCATTTTTCAAGCTAGCATATAATGTCACCAAAACCCAGAAGACAGCTAAATGCAGCACTCACCTTTGATCTTCATCAGATGACAACCCTAGGACATTATGTTATACAATACATGCATGTTTTGTTCAATCAAGTTCATATTTATATCAAAAACCAGCTTTTTACATTAGCATGTGACGTTCAGAACTAGCATACCCCCCGCAAACTTCCGGGGAATTCGCTAACATTTTACTAAATTACTCACGATAAACGTTCACAAAAAGCATAACAATTATTTTAAGAATTATAGATACAGACCTCCTCTATGCACTCGATATGTCCGATTTTAAAATAGCTTTTTGGTGAAAGCACATTTTGCAATATTCTAAGTACATAGCCCAGGCATCACGGGCTAGCTATTTAGACACCCGGCAAGTTTAGCACTCACCATAATCATATTTACTATTATAAAAGTTTGATTACCTTTTGTTGTCTTCGTCAGAATGCACTCCCAGGACTGCTACTTCAATAACAAATGTTGGTTTGGTCCAAAATAATCCATCGTTATATCCGAATAGCGGCGTTTTGTTCGTGCGTTCCAGACACTATCCGAAATGGTAAAGAAGGGTCGTGCGCATGGCGCAATTCGTGACCAAAAATGTCTAAATATTCCATTACCGTACTTCGAAGCATGTCAACCGCTGTTTAAAATCCATTTTTATGCAATTTATCTCGTAAAAAAGCGATAATATTCCGACCGGGAATCTCCTTTTCGGCAAACAGAGGAAAAATCACAAAGACGGGGGCGGCCAGGGCACGCGCCTAAGCCCACAGTCCCTTGATCGGCCACTTGAGAAAGGCGATAATGTGTTTCAGCCTGGGGCTGGAATGACGACATTCAGGTTTTTCCCGGGCTCTGAGAGCCTATTGGAGCCGTGGGAAGTGTCACGTTACCGCAGAGATCCTTTGTAATTGAATGAGATGTCAAAGAAAGACAATAAATGGTCAGACAGGCCACTTCCTGTAAAGGAATCTCTCAGGTTTTGACCTGCCATTTGAGTTCTGTTATACTCACAGACACCATTCAAACAGTTTTAGAAACTTTGGAGTGTTTTCTATCCAAAGCCAATAATTATATGCATATTCTAGTTACTGGGCAGGAGTAGTAACCAGATTAAATCGGGTAAGTTTTTTATCCAGCCGTGTCAATACTGCCCCCTAGCCATAACAGGTTAACGGTTGAGACTGAGTCTGCGTCTCACATGGGTAGGCAGACTATTCCATAAAAATTTAGCTCTATAGGAGAAAGCCCTGCCTCCAGCTGTTTGCTTAGAAATTCTAGGAACAATTAGGAGGCCCGCGTCTTGTGACCGTAGCGTACGTGTAGGTATGTACGGCAGGACCAAATCGGAAAGATAGGTAGGAGCAAGCCCATATAATGCTTTGTAGGTTAGCAGTAAAACCTTGAAATCAGCCCTTGCCTTAACAGGAAGCCAGTGTAGGGAGGCTAGCACTGGAGTAATATGATCAAATTTTTTGGTTCTAGTCAGGATTCTAGCAGCCGTATTTAGCACTAACTGAAGTTTATTTAGTGCTTTATCCGGGTAGCTGGAAAGTAGAGCATTGCAGTAGTCCAACCTAGAAGTAACAAAGGCATGGATACATTTTTCTGCTTCATTTTTAGACAGAAAGTTTCTGATTTTTGCAATGTTACGTAGATGGAAAAAAGCTGTCCTTGAAACAGTCTTGATATGTTCTTCAAAAGAGAGATCAGGTTCCAGAGTAACGCCGAGGTCCTTCACAGTTTTATTTGAGACGACTGTACAACCATCCAGATTAATTGTCAGATTCAACAGAAGATCTCTTTGTTTCTTGGGACATAGAACAAGCATTTCTGTTTTGTCCGAGTTTAAAAGTAGAAAGTTTGCAGCCATCCACTTCCTTATGTCTGAGACACAGGCTTCTAGCGAGGGCAATTTTGGGTCTTCACCATGTTTCATTGAAATGTACAGCTGTGTGTCATCCGCATTGCAGTGAAATGTAACATTATGTTTTCGAATGACATCCCCAAGAGGTAAAATATACTGCTCAAAAAAATAAAGGGAACACCTAAACAACACATCCTAGATCTGAATGAAATAAATAATCTTATTAAATATTTTTTTCTTTACATAGCTGAATGTGCTGACAACAAAATCACACAAAAATAATCAATGGAAATCCAATTTATCAACCCATGGATGTCTGGATTTGGAGTCACACTCAAAATTAAAGTGGAAAACCACACTACAGGCTGATCCAACTTTGATGTAATGTCCTTAAAACAAGTCAAAATGAGGCTCAGTAGTGTGTGTGTGGCCTCCACGTGCCTGTATGACCTCCCTACAACGCCTGGGCATGCTCCTGATGAGGTGGCTGATGGTCTCCTGAGGGATCTCCTCCCAGACCTGGACTAAAGCATCCGCCAACTCCTGGACAGTCTGTGGTGCAACGTGGCGTTGGTGGATGGAGCGAGACATGATGTCCCAGATGTGCTCAATTGGATTCAGGTCTGGGGAACGGGCGGGCCAGTCCATAGCATCAATGCCTTCCTCTTGCAGGAACTGCTGACACACTCCAGCCACATGAGGTCTAGCATTGTCTTGCATTAGCAGGAACCCAGGGCCAACCGCACCAGCATATGGTCTCACAAGGGGTCTGAGGATCTCATCTCGGTACCTAATGGCAGTCAGGCTACCTCTGACGAGCACATGGAGGGCTGTGCGGCCCCCCAAAGAAATGCCACCCCACACCATGACAGACCCACCTCCAAATTCGTCATGCTGGAGGATGTTGCAGGCAGCAGAACGTTCTCCATGGTGTCTCCAGACTCTGTCACGTCTGTCACGTGCTCAGTGTGAACCTGCTTTCATCTGTGAAGAGCACAGGGCGCCAGTGGTGAATTTGCCAATCTTGGTGTTCTCTGGCAAATGCCAAACATCCTGCACGGTGTTGGGCTGTAAGCACAACCCCCACCTGTGGACGTCGGGCCCTCATACCACCCTCATGGAGTCTGTTTCTGACCGTTTGAGCAGACACATGCACATTTGTGGCCTACTGGAGGTCATTTTGCAGGGCTCTGGCAGTGCTTCTCCTGCTCCTCCTTGCACAAAGGCGGAGGTAGCGGTCCTGCTGCTGGGTTGTTGCCCTCCTACGGCCTCCTCCACATCTCCTGATGTACTGGCCTGTCTCCTGGTAGCGCCTCCATGCTCTGGATACTATGCTGACAGACAAAGCAAACCTTCTTGCCACAGCTCACATTGATGTGCCATCCTGGATGAGCTGCGCTACCTTAGCCACTTGTGTGGGTTATAGACTCCGTCTCATGCTACCACTAGAGTGAAAGCACCGCCAGCATTCAAAAGTGACCAAAACATCAGCCAGGAAGCATAGGAACTGAGAAGTGGTCTGTGGTCCCCACCTGCAGAACCACTCCTTTATTGGGGGTGTCTTGCTAATTGCCTATAATTTCCACCTGTTGTCTATTCCATTTGCACAACAGCATGTGAAATGTATTGTCAATCAGTGTTGCTTCCTAAGTGGACAGTTTGATTTCACAGAAGTGTGATTGACTTGGAGTTACATTGTGTTGTTTAAGTGTTCCCTTTATTTTTTGAGCAGTGTATATAGTGAAAACAATAGTGGTCCTAAAACGGAACCTTGAGGAACACCGAAATTTACAGTTGATTTGTCAGAGGACAAACCATTCACAGAGACAAACTGATATCTTTCCGACAGATAAGACCTAAAACAGGCCAGAACTTGTCCATGTAGACCAATTTGGGTTTCCAAACTCGCCAAAAGAATGTGGTGATCGATGGTATCAAAAGCAGCACTAAGTTCTAGGAGCACGAGGACAGACGCAGAGCCTCGGTCTGACGTCATTAAAAGGTAATTTACCACCTTCACAAGTGCAGTCTCAGTGCTATGATGGGGTCTAAAACCAGACTGAAGCGTTTCGTATACATTGTTTGTCTTCAGGAAGGCAGTGAGTTGCTGCGCAACAGCTTTTTCTAAAATTTTTGAGAGGAATGGAAGATTCGATATAGGCCGATAGTTTTTTACATTCTCCGGATCAAGGTTTGGCTTTTTCAAGAGGCATTATTACTGCCACTTTTAGTGAGTTTGGTACACATCCGGTGGATTGTGAGCCGTTTATTATGTTCAACATAGGAGGGCCAAGCACAGAAAGCAGCTCTTTCAGTAGTTTAGTTGGAATAGGGTCCAGTATGCAGCTTGAAGGTTTAGAGGCCATGATTATTTTCATCATTGTGTCAAGAGATATAGTACTAAAACACTTTAGTGTCTCCCTTGATCCTAGGTCCTGGCAGGGTTGTGCAGACTCAGGACAACGGAGCTTTGGAGGAATACGTGGATTTAAAGAGGAGTCCGTAATTTGCTTTCTAATGATCATGATCTTTTCCTCAAAGAAGTTCATGAATTCATTACTGCTGAAGTGAGAGCCATCCTCTCTTGGGGAATGCTGCTTTTTAGTTAACTTTGCGACAGTATTAAAAAGAAATTTCGGATTGTTCTTTTTTTCCTCAATTAAGTTGGAAAAATAGGATGATCGAGCAGCAGTGAGGGCTCTTCGATACTGCACGGTACTGTCTTTCCAAGCTAGTTGGAAGACTTCCAGTTTGGTGTGGCGCCATTTCCGTTCCAATTTTCTGGAAGCTTGTTTCAGAGCTCGTCTGTTTTCTGTATACCAGGGAGCTAGTTTCTTATGGCAAATGTTTTTAGGGGTGCAACTGCATCTAGGGTATTGCGCAAGGTTAAATTGAGTTCCTCGGTTAGGTGGTTAACTGATTTTTGTCCTCTGACGTCCTTGGGTAGGCAGAGGGAGTCTGGAAGGGCATCAAGGAATCTTTGGGTTGTCTGAGAATTTATAGCACGACTTTTAATGCTTCTTGGTTGGGGTCGGAGCAGATTATTTGTTGCGATTGCAAACGTAATAAAATGGTGGTCCGATAGTCCGGGATTATGAGGAAAAACATTAAGATCCACAACATTTATTCCATGGGACAAAACTAGGTCCAGAGTATGACTGTGGCAGTGAGTAGGTCCAGAGACATGTTGGACAAAACCCACTGAGTCGATGATGGCTCCAAAAGACTTTTGGAGTGGGTCTGTGGACTTTTCCATGTGAATATTAAAGTCACCAAAAATTAAAATATTATCTGCGATGACTACAAGGTCCGATAGGAATTCAGGGAACTCAGTGAGGAACTCTGCACATGGCCCAGGAGGCCTGTAAACAGGTGCTATAAAAAGTGATTGAGTAGCTGCATAGATTTCATGACTAGAAGTTCAAAAGATGAAAACGTCGTTGTTGTTTTTTTTGTTGGTAAATTTAAATTTGCTATCGTAAATGTTAGCAACACCTCCGCCTTTGCCGGATGCGCGGGGGATATGGTCACTAGTGTAACCAGGGGGTGAGGCCTCATTTAACACAGTAAATTCATCAGGCTTAAGCCATGTTTCAGTCAGGCCAATCACATCAATATTATGATCAGTGATTTGTTCATTGACTATAACTGCCTTGGAAGTGAGGGATCTAACATTAAGTAACCCAATTTTGAGATGTGAGGTATCACAATATCTTTCAATAATGGCAGGAATGGAGGAGGTCTTTATACTAGTGAGATTGCTAAGGCGAACACCGCCATCTTTAATTTTGCCCAACCTAGATCGAGGCAGACACGGTCTCAATGGGGATAGCTGAGCTGACTACACTGACTGTGCTAGTGGCAGACTCCAGTAAGCTGGCTGGCTGGCCTGCACCCTATTTCATTGTGGAGCTAGAGGAGTTAGAGCCCTGTCTATGTTCATAGATAAGATGAGAGCACCCCTCCAGCTAGGATGGAGTCCGTCACTCCTCAACAGGCCAGGCTTGGTCCTGTTTGTGGGTGAGTCCAAGAAAGAGGGCCAATTATCTACAAATTCTATCTTTTGGGAGGGGCAGAAAACAATAGGTAAGTAAAGAAATAAAACAACAGTAAAAAGACAGGCTAAATACAGTAGCGAGGCTATAAAAGTAGCGAATATACGAAACTGGATATAAAAACTGGATATCGAAACTGAATATCGAAACTGAATATCGAAACTGAATATCGAAACTGAATATCGAAACTGGATATAAAAACAGTGTATAAAAACAGGATGTAAAACTGGATATTAAACTAGATATAAAAACAGGATATCGAAACTGAATACGAAACTGGATATAAAAACAGGATATAAACTGGATATAAAACAGGATATAAACTGGATATAAAACAGGATATAAAAACAGTGTATAAAAACAGGATGTAAAACTGGATATTAAACTAGATATAAAAACAGGATATAAAAACAGGGTATAAAAACAGGATTTAAAAACTGAAAATAAAACTGGATATAAAACAGTGTATAAAAACTGGATATAAATATTGGATATAAAACAGTTTATAAAAACAAGCTATAAAAACAGGATATAAAACCGGATGTAAAATATTATATAAAACAGTGTTTAAAAACAGGATATAAAACTGGATATTGAAACTGGATATAAAAACTGGATATAAAACTGGATATCGAAACTGAATATCGAAACGGGATATAAAAACAGCCTATTCAACTGGATATAAAACTGGATATAAAAAGAGGATATAAAAATGGAAGAAAATGCTTAAAATTCAATTTTACTGCATTTTCCCCATTTGGAAAACTATGTGGGGGTATATTTCTACTATCCTACTGTCTATAGGCCTATTTATTATTTGTAGGCGGTTGCAGTTTACTGGCATGACTGTGGTCTCTGGAACAGGTGTCTGTCTTGGACTATCATTGGTCTCTGGTTGGCATGATCCTGGCATGATGCTGGCTGACATGGGTTGGTAGCCAGACTCCCAATCTGTCCAATGAAACCTCCCCAGGATGGCTGGAGCGTGTAAGAGGACCCATGGGGAAGACACCATTTAAAACACCTGATGGCAAGGAAGGAAGCCAACAGCTCCAGGTTTCACTGTTGTGAAGTGATCATAATTATAACTAGAGAGACTGGAGATATTTTGACAAATCAAAACAACTCTATAACTCTATAAAACCGTACTTTATCATAACTCGTCAGTCTCTCTTCTCTCCTACTCTCAAGAGTGAACATATGTATTTATTTATTTAATCTTTATTTAACCAGGAAGGTCTCATTGAGATTTGAAATCTATTTTTCAAGAGTGTCCTTGCCAAGATACGCAGCACCAAGTCATTACACAATTACTGACATGAAAAACTACAGGTAATCTAGTAAATCAACATAGAATTCACAGGAGTATAACAAAATCATAAAATAGCAAATTAAAAACATTAACAGGTCAGGGAATCAGCCTCAAAATCCTTCATCAATGATTTAAAAACACCAATCGGGACAAGTTCTTCCAGTTTAAAAGTATCTTGTAAGGCGTTGTAAACAGCCTACCAGATGATATAAAGTGCTCATTGAAACAATTCAGCATTTCAGTTGTGTCATATACAGCAACAGAGTCCTTCAATACACATGACGATAATTCATTAACATTACTGTTACCAGACATAGACTTAATAGCCTTCCACAACTTTCTAGGGTCATTCAGGTTATCAGTGGTAACAGACATAAAATATTCAGACTTGGCCTTCCTGAGAAGAACACTTGTTTCGTAACTGCCTAAAAACAAGCCAATCAGCATCAGAACATGATTTCTTTGCTTTAGCCCAGGCTAGATTACCGTCGTGAATAATACAAGACAGCTCAGAAGAAAACCATGGATTGTCCCTCCCTTTAACCCTGAACCTGTGGAATGGGGCATCCCTCCCTTTAACCTCTATGGGCTAGGTGGGACGCTTGCGTCCCACCTACTCAACAGCCAGCTGAATCCTGTGGCGCGTTATTCAAATCCTTAGATATGCTATTACTTCAATTTTTCAAAAATATGACTATTTTACACCATTTTAAAGATAAGACTCTCGTTAATCTAACCACACTGTCCGATTTCAAAAAGGCTTTACAACGAAAGCAAAACATTAGATTATGTCAGCAGACTACCCAGCCAGAAATAATCAGACACCCATTTTTCAAGCTAGCATATAATATCACATAAACCCAAACCACAGCTAAATGTAGCACTAACCTTTGATGATCTTCATCAGATGACAACCCTAGGACATTATGTTATACAATACATGCATGTTTTGTTCAATCAAGTTCATATTTATATCAAAAACCAGCTTTTTACATTAGCATGTGACTAGCATGTGACTAGCATTCCCACCGAACACTGCCGGTGAATTTACTAAATTACTCACGATAAACGTTCACAAAAAGCATAACAATTATTTTAAGAATTATAGATACAGAACTCCTCTATGCACTCGATATGTCCGATTTTAAAATAGCTTTTCGGTGAAAGCACATTTTGCAATATTCTCAGTAGATAGCCCAGCATCACAGGGCTAGCTATTTAGACACCCAGCAGGTTTAGCACTCATCAAAGTCAGATTTACCTGTCTCGATATCGTTCAACGTTTTCCCGGGCTCTGAGACCCTATGGAAGACGTAGGAAGTGTCACGTTATTGCACAGATCCTGAGTCTTCAATAAAAAGAGCCAAGATGAAACACTACTTCTCAGACAGGCCACTTCCTGCTTGAAATCTTCTCAGGTTTTGGCCTGCCATAGGAGTTCTGTTATACTCACAGTCACCATTCAAACAGTTTTAGAAACTTTAGGGTGTTTTCTATCCAAAGCCAATAATTATATGCATATTCTAGTTACTGGGCAGGTGTAGTAACCAGATTAAATCGGGTACGTTTTTTATCCAGCCATGCAAATACTGCCCCCTACCCCCAACAGGTTAACCCTGAACCTGTGGAATGGGGCATCCCTCCCTTTAACCCTGAACCTGCGGAATGGGGCATCCCTCCCTTTAACTCTGAACCTGCAGAATGGGGCATCCCTCCCTTTAACTCTGAAGCTGTGGAATGGGGCATCCCTCCCTTTAACTCTGAAGCTGTGGAATGGGGCATCCCTCCCTTTAACTCTGAACCTGCGGAATGGGGCATCCCTCCCTTTAACTCTGAACCTGCGGAATGGGGCATCCCTCCCTTTAACTCTGAACCTGCGGAATGGGGCATCCCTCCCTTTAACCCTGAACCTGCGGAATGGGGCATCCCTCCCTTTAACTCTGAACCTGCGGAATGGGGCATCCCTCCCTTTAACTCTGAACCTGCGGAATGGGGCATCCCTCCCTTTAACCCTGAACCTGCGGAATGGGGCATGTTTGTTTACTATTTGGAAAAAAACATAATGAAAGAATTTCCAGGCAGTTTCCACATCAGGAATAAGCTCAATCTTGTTCCAGTCAAAATAAAACAAATTGTGAAAGAAAGCCTGCTCATTAAAACTCTTCAAATTTCTCTTATGAATAAAGCGTAGGTTTGTCTTAAGAACCTTAGTATTTCTAACAGCAACAACTGCACAATGGTCATTTAAATCATTACAAAAAACACCAACCACAGAATATTTATGTGGAACATTTGTCAATATCAGGGTAGATTTATCTGGGCATTTGATATTTGGGCGAGTGGGTGAGTTAATCAACTAGGTAAGATTCATAGGATTATAAAACATGTTTAAATCATCAGACAGCGGCTTTAACAAACACCAGTTGAGATGTTGACCAATCAAGATCATTTCACAGTAAAGAAGTTTAGACATCAGGTTCATCAGAGAAGAAAATGTATCACCGAGAGCAGAGGGAGGGTCTAGAACAGCCAATCACAGATACAGAGAGCAGAGGGGGGTCTATAACAGCCAATCACAGATACAGAGAGCAGAGGGGGGTCTATAACAGCCAATCACAGATACAGAGAGCAGAGGGGGGTCTATAACAGCCAATCACAGATACAGAGAGCAGAGGGGGGGTCTATAACAGCCAATCACAGATACAGAGAGCAGAGGGAGGGTCTATAACAGCCAATCACAGATACAGAGAGCAGAGGGGGGTCTATAACAGCCAATCACAGATACAGAGAGCAGAGGGGGGTCTATAACAGCCAATCACAGATACAGAGAGCAGAGGGGGGTCTATAACAGCCAATCACAGATGCAGAGGGGGGGTCTATAACAGCCAATCACAGATGCAGAGGGGGGTCTATAACAGCCAATCATAGATGCAGAGGGGGGATCTATAACAGCCAATCTTAGATGCAGAGGGGGGTCTGTAACAGCCAATCACAGTTATAGAGAGACCATTTGAAATCTGAATATTCAAAGCAAGAAATTCCAACTGTTTCCAAATAGTTTCAGACTTTGCCACACTTACAAGGAATTTAGTCTTTACATATATAGCCACACCCCCACCTTTCTTAACTCGATCAGTGCGATAAACATTGTAACCATTTATACAAGTATCCTTATCAAGAACAGACTTGCTGAGCCAGGATTCAGAACACACCATTACAGCAGCATCAGTTGATTTAGCCCAAATCCTAACCCCGTCCATTTTAGACAACATTTAAATGAAAAATACCAAAACCAGATGTAGATTTAAAATCAGTGGGGGTTTGGAGGCGTTGCATATCAGGGCCAGGGTTAGGTTGGATGTTTCCTGATGTCAACAACAGCAGAATAACCAGGCTCCTCTGTTTAATAACCTTGCAAGGCTTCTCTTTTTTAAGAGACCAACTGCAAGTGAATTCTACGAGTGAGTTTTCAGACAATACAAAACAGTCATTTAAAACCATTAGACTTTGGTAGTGACACAAGTTCATACTGTTCACATCATGCCACAAATGCATCGGCACTTGGACGAGTGGACGGAGTGAAAAATAGCAAGTTCCCTCATACAAAATGTCTAATGGACGGGAGAGCACATTGTCTAATGGACGGGAGAGCACATTGTGTCTAATGGACGGGAGAGCACATTGTCAGATGGACGGGAGAGCACATTGTCAGATGGACGGGAGAGCACATTGTGTCTAATGGATGGGAGAGCACATTGTCTAATGGACGGGAGAGCACATTGTCAGATGGACGGGAGAGCACATTGTCAGATGGACGGGAGAGCACATTGTCTAATGGACGGGAGAGCACATTGTGTCTAATGGATGGGAGAGCACATTGTCTAATGGATGGGAGAGCACATTGTCTAATGGACGGGAGAGCACATTGTCTAATGGACGTGAGAGCACATTGTCAGATGGACGGGAGAGCACATTGTCAGATGGACGGGAGAGCACATTGTCTAATGGACGGGAGAGCACATTGTCTAATGGATGGGAGAGCACATTGTCTAATGGATGGGAGAGCACATTGTCAGATGGACGGGAGAGCACATTGTCAGATGGACGGGAGAGCACATTGTGTCTAATGGACGGGAGAGCACATTGTCTAATGGATGGGAGAGCACATTGTCTAATGGATGGGAGAGCACATTGTCTGATGGATGGGAGAGCACATTGTCTGATGGATGGGAGAGCACATTGTCAGATGGACGGGAGAGCACATTGTCAGATGGACGGGAGAGCACATTGTCTAATGGATGGGAGAGCACATTGTCTGATGGACGGGAGAGCACATTGTCAGATGGACGGGAGAGCACATTGTCAGATTTTCTCACCCAGCAACAATGTTCGTTTTCTCCAGAGTTCAGTAAAGTCAGTGCATAAAGAATTATCACGAAAATGGTCATTTTCTCTGAGAGATGTAGGAAATAGAGGCCAAGGAAAGGTAAGGGGAGAGAGGGACTGTGTGTATGTACGAGTCTGTATTTGTGTGTGTGTGTGTGTATAGACAGAGTGTGTGACATCATTCTGTTGTGAATTTCTTACCCCATGCCAGTGTTTGCTGAACCATGCTAGGCCCCAGCATGGAAGATGGCATTGAAGGAGTAAGCAACATGGGTAATGTAACAGTGTGTGTGTTGGCAGGGTTAGAGTAGCTGGACTAGAGGCCCTGGTGAATACAACCTGTTTCCATTTAAACCCTGCATTGCTGCAGTCTGCCTGTGACATTTTGCTTGTATGGGGAGTGGGCAGTCTTCTCTCTCTCTCTCTCTCTCTCTCTCTCTCTCTTTCATAAGTGCGCACACACACACACACACACAAATGCACACACACTCACCTCTCATGTCAACTCTCTTCGCTCTGCTATGCTATGTGTGACTAAGAGGTTGCATGGGAGGCTGGTAACTCTATATTCCACATGTTCTATAACATCCAGTTGAGTGCTGATCTGCCAGAAAACACTGTTGATGTACAACAGCACTCAGGTCAAGTCACATGGTGGATAGAATAGGACCTATTCAACAAGTTAGAGCTGCATATTAGACATTGCATCTGTGTCTCTCTATACTCCCTGCTATGACACTACGACAAGCAAAGACTGTGGGATGGCAATCAATTTCTATGTCAATTATCAGTTTATATCAATGTTCCACTGCTCCAGTCACTGCTCCCCTGTTGAGAGAAGGAGGAAGGAGCCGGAAGAGTGAATGGAGGAATGCTGTGGTGCACGCCTGGATAGTGAATGAAGGATTTGCTGTGGTGCACGCCTGGAGAGTGAATGAAGGAATGCTGTGGTGCACGCCTGGAGAGTGAATGAAGGAATGCTGTGGTGCACGCCTGGAGAGTGAATGAAGGAATGCTGTGGTGCATGCCTGGAGAGTGAATGAAGGAATGCTGTGGTGCACGCCTGGAGAGTGAATGGAGGAATGCTGTGGTGCACGCCTGGAGAGTGAATGGAGGAATGCTGTGGTGCACGCCTGGAGAGTGAATGGAGGAATGCTGAGGTGCACGCCTGGAGAGTGAATGAAGGAATGCTGTGGTGCACGCCTGGATAGTGAATTAAGGAATGCTGTGGTGCACGCCTGGAGAGTGAATTAAGGAATGCTGTGGTGCACGCCTGGATAGTGAATGAAGGATTTACTGTGGTGCACGCCTGGAGAGTGAATGAAGGAATGCACGCCTGGAGAGTGAATGGATGCATCTCAAATGGAACCCTATTCCCTACATAGTGCACTACTACTGACTAGAGCCCTATGGGCCGTTGCTATTGACTGTAACCATGACTGGGGAGGTTGAGGACCATGTTTGTTGACTGGGGAGGTTGAGGACCATGGTTATTGACTGGGGAGGTTGAGGACCATGGTTGTTGACTGGGGAGGTTGAGGACCATGGTTATTGACTGGGGAGGTTGAGGACCATGTTTGTTGACTGGGGAGGTTGAGGACCATGGTTATTGACTGGGGAGGTTGAGGACCATGGTTGTTGACTGGGGAGGTTGAGGACCATGGTTATTGACTGGGGAGGTTTATTTATTTCACCTTTATTTTACAAGGCAAGTCAGTTAAGAACAAATTCTTATTTTCAATGACGGCCTAGGAACAGTGGGTTAACTGCGTTGTTCAGGGGCAGAATGACAGATTTTTACCTTGTCAGCTCGGGGATTCGATCGTGCAACCTTTCGGTTGTTAGTCCAACGCTCTAACCACTAGGCTACCTGTTTTACTCACATTGGCCATGGAGAAGGAGAGGGGGGGTGCAGTCCTTGTTAGTGGGCCATGACAGTGGCACTGTATTAACCAAGAACCCGATGGTCACTCTGATAGAGTTCCTCTGTGGAGATGGGAGAACCTTCCAAAAGGACAACCATCTCTGCAGCACTCCACCAATCAGGCCTTTATGGTAAAGTAGCCAGACGGAAGCCGCTCCTTAGTAAAAGGCACATGACAGCCCGCTTGGAGTTTGCCAAAAGGCATCTTAAGACTCTCAGATCATGAGAAACAAAATTATCTGGTCTGATGAAACCAAGATTGAACTCTTTGGCCTGAATGCCAAGCGTCACATCTGGAGGAACCTGGCACCATCCCTACGGTGAAGCACGGTGGTGGCAGAATCATGCTGTGGGGATGTTTTTCAGCGGCAGGTACTGGGAGACTAGTCAAAGGCAAAGATGAACGGAGCAGCCAAGACAGCCAAGACAACGCAGGAGTGGCTTTGGGACAAGTCTCTGAATGTCCTTGAGTGGCCTAGCCAGAGCTCGGACTTGAACCAAATCTATTATCTCTGGAGAGACCTGAAAATAGCTGTGCAGCAACGCTCCCCTTCCAACCTGACAGAGCTTGAGAGGATCTGCGGAGAAGAATGGGAGAAACGCCCCAAATACAGGTGTGCCAAGCTTGTAGCATCATACCCAAGAAGACACAAGGCTGTAATTGCTGCCAAAGGTGCTTCAACAAAGTACTGAGTAAAGGGTCTGAATACTTATTAAAATGTGATATATATATATTTTTTATTTTTGTCAACATTTCTAAAAATCTGTTTTTGCTTTGTCATTATGGGGTATTGTGTGTAGATTGCTGAGGATTTTTATTTACTTAATCCATTTTAGAATAATGTGGAAAAAGTCAAGGGGTCTGAATTCTTTCCGAAGGCACTGTATATACCCAAATCATTCTCCGTAGACAACTACTGACACACTCCACCATCTTGTCTCTCTCTGTAGGGCTCAATCTGGAGACCACTGTGTGTACTTAACAACAAGAGCCCATCAAGTCTCTGTCTATCTCTGTGTATCCTCCATAATCCTGAGACAGTGTCTGTGTCCCAAATGGCACCCTAATCCCTGTTTAGTGCATGACTGTTGACTACGGCACTATATGCAGCCCATAGGCCTGGCTCTGGTCAAAAGTCGTGCACTAAACAGGGAACAGCTAGCCACAGTGTTGGAGGGGGGGGAGTATGGGCCTCAACACATTATGTGAAGAGTTTGGAGTCTTCACTACACTTATGTAATCAAGTCTATCTACTTAGAAACAGAAGATGGAAGATATATAGACAGCCCGTTATCAGCCTGAAAACATCATCCTGGTACGTTTTTGAACAAAAGGTAAAATGTCACATTAGTTTATGTTTTTCTCAATACATTGGGTTCCAAGGAACAATATTTGCAGAGACTAGCTTTTCAGACAGACTCATGGTTGTCTACAGAGTGGGTGATGATGTAGTAGTAGAATTCCAGATAGACTGTAACTAACACTATGATGTCTCTCTCTCTTGGTACAGGACAGCTTACCTTTAGCCTGGGGAGACACTTAACTTATAACTGCAGTCTTGAAGTTGGTATTCAAATCACAAATTCTTTCTGATGAGAAATCGTTTTTCTCACTCTCTCTCTGCCCCCTCTCTCTCTGCCCCCTCTCTCTGCCCCCTCTCTCCATTTCTCTCTCCCTCCCTCTCTTCTCCCTCTTCTTTCGATCAGCCTATATGCCACAGGTGATGTTCTGAACTGTAACTGCTCTCTCGTTCTAACTATCATCCCTCTCTCCTCTCCTCCACAGATAAGCCGATGGCCCGAGGCCCTCCCGGAGGAGTCTTGGGGGTGCTGGGTGGGGTCGTAGCCGCTGGTCTCCTCATCGCCATGGCCGTCACTGTCTTCATGGTCTGCCGGCGACAGCAGAAGACCCGCACCAACGCTGACAATGACCTGTGAGTTCCCAAGGGCAGGTGGGGCAAGTGGGTGGAGCGAGTGGGTGGGGCGAGTGCGTGGGCGGGTGGGTGGCCGGGTGAGTGAGTGGGTGGCTTGGTTGGTGAGTGGGTGACTTGGTGAGTGGGTGGGTGAGTGAATGGGTGGGGTGGGTGAGTGAGTGAGTGAGTGAGTGAGTGAGTGAGTGAGTGAGTGAGTGGGTGGGTGGGTGGGTGGGGGGTGTGATGAGTGAGTGAGTGAGTGAGTGAGTGAGTGAGTGAGTGAGTGAGTGAGTGAGTGAGTGAGTGAGTGAGTGAGTGAGTGAGTGAGTGAGTGAGTGAGTGAGTGAGTGGGTGGGTGGGTGGGTGGATGGGTGAGTGAGTGAGTGAGTGGGTGGGTAAGTGAGTGGTTGGGTGGGTGGGTGAGTGATGAGTGGTTGGGTGGGTGGGTGAGTGAGTGATGAGTGGGTGAGTGGGTGGGTGAGTGGGTTGGTGAGTGAGTGAGTGGGTTGGTGAGGGAGTGAGTGGGTTGTTGAGTGAGTGGGTGGGTTGTTGAGTGGGTTGGTGAGATTCCACTTCGCCAGATAATTACATGACCCATCAAGTTAGCTAGATGTGTCTGGGGGTGATTACAGCCATCTATAGTATTACACCAACATGTCTAGATAATAGACCCATCCACTTAGCTAGATGTGATTACAGCCATCTATAGTATTACACCAACATGTCTAGATAATAGACCCATCCACTTAGCTAGATGGGGGGTGATTACAGCCATCTATAGTATTACACCAACATGTCTAGATAATAGACCCATCCACTTAGCTAGATGTGATTACAGCCATCTATAGTATTACATCAACATGTCTAGATAATAGACCCATCCACTTAGCTAGATGTGATTACAGCCATCTATAGTATTACACCAACATGTCTAGATAATAGACCCATCCACTTAGCTAGATGGGGGGTGATTACAGCCATCTATAGTATTACACCAACATGTCTAGACAATATACCCATCCACTTAGCTAGATGGGGGGTGATTACAGCCATCTATAGTATTACACCAACATGTCTAGATAATAGACCCATCCACTTAGCTAGATGGGGGGTGATTACAGCCATCTATAGTATTACACCAACATGTCTAGATAATAGACCCATCCACTTAGCTAGATGTGATTACAGCCATCTATAGTATTACACCAACATGTCTAGATAATAGACCCATCCACTTAGCTAGATGGGGGTGATTACAGCCATCTATAGTATTACACCAACATGTCTAGATAATAGACCCATCCACTTAGCTAGATGTGATTACAGCCATCTATAGTATTACACCAACATGTCTAGAGAATAGACCCATCCACTTAGCTAGATGGGGGGTGATTACAGCCATCTATAGTATTACACCAACATGTCTAGATAATAGACCCATCCACTTAGCTAGATGGGGGGTGATTACAGCCATCTATAGTATTACATCAACATGTCTAGATAATAGACCCATCCACTTAGCTAGATGTGATTACAGCCATCTATAGTATTACATCAACATGTCTAGATAATAGACCCATCCACTTAGCTAGATGTGATTACAGCCATCTATAGTATTACACCAACATGTCTAGATAATAGACCCATCCACTTAGCTAGATGTGATTACAGCCATCTATAGTATTACACCAACATGTCTAGATAATAGACCCATCCACTTAGCTAGATGTGATTACAGCCATCTATAGTATTACATCAACATGTCTAGATAATAGTGACCCATCCACTTAGCTAGATGTGGCTGGGGGTGATTACAGCATTTCCTTCACATGACCCATCAATTTAGACCAGTGTGTCGGGTAAAAGTAATCTAATAATTATTAAAATCTATAATATATTTTTATCTGGACACTTTCTGTTGTTGATATTGTTCGTATGCAAGTAACCATTTCACGGTATCGTTTACAGCTTTTGTATCCTGTGCATATGACAAATAAACATAATTTTATTTTATATAATTTGTGTTTACCAGAGACGGTAATGTGAAGAACAACATGACCTGAACCAAAGTCAGATTAGGATCCAGGCGAAGGATAAAGTGTATTTTTACCTGGAGTTTTTCCTTATTGTAGGCACCTACTTTCACTACTTTTAGTCCTGAAATTTTTGGTTGTTTACTACACTACACTACTCACTCTGTTTAGCACATGGCCTCTCATGTGAATCCTTAAAGAGATGGGGGATAAGGCTTAAGAGGGTGTGAACAATGCTGAATGGGTGTAGACAAAGAAGAGCTCTCCAGTAGGTTTACCAAAACATTCAAGGGCAATTTTCTCAAAAGTGGGGTTACAAGTTTATCAACTTTCAAAGCACAATTACTTTCCCATTGTTCCTCAGCTGCAGTGAATGATGTACCATTTTCTAGCTCTGAGTTTCTACTTTTATCCAATGTAAAAAACCTAATTTCAAAATGTTCTAAATAAGACCGAATCAAGGCGGTCATTCACATTTTGAAGTCTTAGCAGGACAGGAAAATGGTCAATTTCAGATACCTATCAAGAAAACATCCCTGGTGCCTCTGATCTGGGGGACTCTCTAAACAGAGAACATCCCTGGTCATCCCTACTGCCTCTGATCTGGGGGACTCTCTAAGCAGAGAACATCCCTGGTCATCCCTACTGCCTCTGATCTGGGGGACTCTCTAAACAGAGAACATCCCTGGTCATCCCTACTGTCTCTGATCTGGAGGACTCACTAAACAGAGAACATCCCTGGTCATCCCTACTGCCTCTGATCTGGAGGACTCACTAAACAGAGAACATCCCTGGTCATCCCTACTGCCTCTGATCTGGGGGACTCTCTAAGCAGAGAACATCCCTGGTCATCCCTACTGCCTCTGATCTGGGGGACTCTCTAAGCAGAGAACATCCCTGGTCATCCCTACTGCCTCTGATCTGGAGGACTCACTAAACAGAGAACATCCCTGGTCGTCCCTACTCCCTCTGATCTGGAGGACTCACTAAACAGAGAACATCCCTGGTCATCCCTACTCCCTCTGATCTGGAGGACTCACTAAACAGAGAACATCCCTGGTCATCCCTACTCCCTCTGATCTGGAGGACTCACTAAACAGAGAACATCCCTGGTCGTCCCTACTCCCTCTGATCTGGAGGACTCACTAAACAGAGAACATCCCTGGTCATCCCTACTGCCTCTGATCTGGGGGACTCTCTAAACAGAGAACATCCCTGGTCATCCCTACTGCCTCTGATCTGGCGGACTCACTAAACAGAGAACATCCCTGGTCATCCCTACTGCCTCTGATCTGGCGGACTCACTAAACAGAGAACATCCCTGGTCATCCCTACTGCCTCTGATCTGGGGGACTCTCTACACACAAATGCTTAGTTTGTAATGATGTCTGAGTGTTGGAGTGTACCCCTGGCTATCCATCAATAAAAAAATAGATCTATTTTTTTTTTGTTTGTTTAATATAAGTAATTTGAAATTATTTATACTTTTACTTTAGATACTTAACTATATTTAAAACCATATACTTTTAGACTGTTACTCAAGTAGTATTTTACTGGGTGACTTTCACTTTTACTTGAGTCATTTTATATTAAGGTATCTTTACTATTACTCAAGTATGAGGCATATATCTGGGGAAGGGTGTAAAATTATTTTTAGAGTATTGAACTTTTCCAAGAGTAAAGTGATCTCCATCATTGGGAAACGGAAAGAATATGGAACTACCCAGACTCTGCCTAGAGCTAGCCGTCCCACCAAACTGAGCCACCAGGCAAGAGGACCTTGGTCAGGGAGGTGACCAAGAATCCAATGGCCACTCTGATAGAACTACAGAGTTCCTTGGCTGAGATGGGAGAACCTGCCAGGAAGACAACAGACTCCTCAGCATCACCAATCTGGGCTTTATGGGAGAGTGGCCAGACAGAAGCCACACCTGAGAAAATGGCACATGACAGCACACTTGGAGATTGCAAAAAGGCACATGAAAGACTCTGACAGCATAAGGCAAAATATTATGTGGTCTGATGAGACAGAAATGTAACTATTTGGCCTGAATGCAAAGCGCAATGTCTGGAGAACATCAGGCACAGCTCATCACCCGTCTCACTACTGTGAAGCATGGTGGTTGCAACAGATGCTTTCCAGAGGCAGGGACTGGGAGACTGGTAAGGATAGAGGGAACAATGAATGGAGCCAAATACAGGCAAATCCTTGATGAGAACTTGCTTCAGAGTGCAGATTTACATTCCAACAGGACAATGACCCCAAGCATACAATAAAAGCAAAGCTGGAATGTCTTCAGAACAAGAATGTGAAAGTCCTTGAGTAGCCCAGTCAAAGCCCAGTCTTGAATCCCATTGAAAATCTGTGGAAAGACTTGAAGATTGCAGTTCACCGCCACTCCCCATCTGACTTAACAGAGCTTGAGCAAATATTGCAAGGATGAAAATCCTCAAATTCAGATGTGCAAAGCTGATACAGACATACCAAAGACGACTCAAAGCTGTAATTCCCTCCAAAGGTGCTTCTACAAAGTATTGACCCAGGGGTGTGAATACTTATGTAAATTACATATTTCTGTATTTTATTTTCGATAAATGTGCAAACATTAAAAAAAAGGTTTTGTCTGTCATTATGGGCTATTGTGCGTAAACGGGTGATTTACATTTTTTTTTTATCCATTTTGAATTCAGGTTGTAACACACCACAATTTGGAATAAGTCCAGGAGTATGAATACTTTCTGAAGGCCCTGTAGAATGGAAGGGGGAGGAGGAGGAAAGAGGGAGTGGTATCATATCTGTGATGCCTTTTTCTATGTATATTGTGATGCTATCTTCCCTATTGAATTCAATTTATTCACTTTTTAATATTTTTTATTTCACCTTTATTTAACCAGGTAGGCCAGTTGAGAACAAGTTCTTATTTACAACTGCAACCTGGCCAAGATAAAGCAAAGCAGTGTGACACAAACAACAACACAGAGTTACACATGGGATAAACAGACGTACAGTCAATAACACAATAGAAAAGTCTATATACAGTGTGTGCAAATGTAGTAAGATTAGGGAGGTAGCTGTAGCTCAGTTGGTAGAGCATGGTGTTTGCAACACCAGGGTTGTGGGTTCGATTCCCACGGGGGGCCAGCACAGAAATAAAATGTATGAAATGTATGCATTCACTACTGTAAGTCGCTCTGGATAAGACCGTCTGCTACATGACTAAAATGTAAAATGTAAAATGCAATAAATAGGCCATTAGCAGCAGAGAACTAGAAGGAAAGGCAGCCAAACGAGGAGTTGGCTTTGGGGATGACCAGTGAGCTATACCTGCTGGAGCACGTGATACGGGTGGGTGTTGCTATGGTGACCAGTGAGCTGAGATAAGGCTGGGCTTTACCTAGCAAAGGCTTACATTGAGGGAAAAAATAATTTGATCCCCTGCTGATTTTGTACGTTTGCCCACTGACAAAGAAATGATCGGTCTATAATTTTATTACCAGCCATTTTATTTGAACAGTGAGAGACGGAATAACAACAAAAAATCCAGAAAAACGCATGTCAAAAATGTTATAAATTGATTTGCATTTTAATGAGGGAAATAAGTATTTTACCCCCTCTTAATCAGAAAGATTTCTGGCTCCCAGGTGTAATTTATACAGGTAACGAGCTGAGATTAGGAGCACACTCTTAAAGGGAGTGCTCCTAATCTCAGCTTGTTACCTGTATAAAAGACACCTGTCCACAGAAGCAATCAATCAATCAGATTCCAAACTCTCCACCATGGCCAAGACCAAAGAGCTCTCTAAGGATGTCAGGGACAAGATTGTAGACCTACACAAGGCTGGAATGGGCTACAAGACCATCGCCAAGCAGCTTGGTGAGAAGGTGACAACAGTTGGTGCGATTATTCGCAAATGGAAGAAACACAAAAGAACTGTCAATCTCCCTCGGCCTGGGGCTCCATGCAAGATCTCACCTCGTGGAGTTGCAATGATCATGAGAACGGTGAGGAATCAGCCCAGAATTACACGGGAGGATCTTGTCAGTGATCTCAAGGCAGCTGGGACCATAGTCACCAAGAAAACAATTGGTAACACACTACGCCGTGAAGGACTGAAATCCTGCAGCGCCCGCAAGGTCCCCCTGCTCAAGAAAGCACGTATACATGCCCGTCTGAAGTTTGCCAATGAACATCTGAATGATTCAGAGGACAACTGGGTGAAAGTGTTGTGGTCAGATGAGACCAAAATGGAGCTCTTTGGCATCAACTCAACTCGCCATGTTTGGAGGAGGAGGAATGCTGCCTATGACCCCAAGAACACCATCCCCACCGTCAAACATGGAGGTAGAAACATTATGCTTTGGGGGTGTTTTTCTGCTAAGGGGACAGGACAACTTCACCGCATCAAAGGGACGATGGACGGGTACCGTCACATCTTGGGTGAAAACCTCCTTCCCTCAGCCAGGGCATTGAAAATGGGTCGTGGATGGGTATTCCAGCATGACAATGACCCAAAACCCACGGCCAAGGCAACAAAAGAGTGGTTCAAGAAGAAGCACATTAAGATCCTGGAGTGGCCTAGCCAGTCTCCAGACCATAATCCCATAGAAAATCTGTGGAGGGAGCTGAAGGTTCGAGTTGCCAAACGTCAGCCTCGAAACCTTAATGACTTGGAGAAGATCTGCAAAGAGGAGTGGGACAAAATCCCTCCTGAGATGTGTGCAAACCTGGTGGCCAACTACAAGAAACATCTAACCTCTGTGATTGCCAACAAGGGTTTTGCCACCAAGTACTAAGTCATGTTTTGCAGAGGGTTCAAATACTTATTTCAGTCATTAACTTCTCTAGGGTCGGCGGGACGAAATCGTCCCACTTACTCAACAGCCAGTTGAATCCCGTGGCACGTTATTCAAATACCTTAGAAATGCTATTACTTCAATTTCTCAAACATATTACTATTTTACACCATTTTAAAGACAAGACTCTCGTTAATCTAACCACACTGTCCGATTTCAAAAAGGCTTTACAACGAAAGCAAAACATTAGATGATGTCAGCAGAGTACCCAGCCAGAAATAATCAGACACCCATTTTTCAAGCTAGCATATAATGTCACATAAACCCAAACCACAGCTAAATGCAGCACTAACCTTTGATGATCTTCATCAGATGACAACCCTAGGACATTATGTTATACAATACATGCATGTTTTGTGCAATCAAGTTCATATTTATATCAAAAACCAGCTTTTTACATTAGCATGTGACGTTCAGAACTAGCATACCCCCCCGCAAACTTCCGGTGAATTTACTAAATTACTCACGATAAACGTTCACAAAAAACATAACAATTATTTTAAGAATTATAGATACAGAACTCCTCTATGCACTCGCTATGTCCGGTTTTAAAATAGCTTTTTGGTGAAAGCACATTTTGCAATATTCTAAGTACATAGCCCAGCCATCACGGGCTAGCTATTTAGACACCCACCAAGTTTAGCCCTGACCAAAGTCAGATTTGCTATAAGAAAAATGTTATTACCTTTGCTGTTCTTCGTCAGAATGCACTCCCAGGACTTCTACTTCAATAACAAATGTTGGTTTGGTTCAAAATAATCCATAGTTATGTTCAAATATCCTCTGTTTTGTTCGTGCGTTCAAGACACTATCCGAATGGTAAAGAAGGGTGACGCGCACGACGCATTTCGTGACAAAAAAATTCTAAATATTCCATTACCGTACTTCGAAGCATGTCAACCGCTGTTTAAAATCAATTTTTATGCCATTTTTCTCGTAAAAAAGCGATAATATTCCGACCGGGAAAGCGTGTTTACGTTCAAAGAGAGAGAAAATAAAAACATGGTGTCCCCTCGTGCACGAGCCTCAGTCTGATGGTCCTCTGATAGACCACTTAACCAAGGCGCTAAAGTTTTTCAGCCAGCGGCTGGAATTACATCATTCAGCTTTTTCCCGGGTTCTGAGAGCCTATGGGAGCCGTAGGAAGTGTCACGTTACAGCAAAGATCCTAAATGTTCAATAAACAGAGCCAAGAAGCCCAAGGAATGGTCAGAGAGGGTACTTCCTGTTTGGAATCTTCTCAGGTTTTTGCCTGGCATATGAGTTCTGTTATACTCACAGACACCATTCAAACAGTTTTCGAAACTTTAGGGTGTTTTCTATCCAAAGCCAATAATTATATGCATATTCTAGTTTCTGGGCAGTAGTAATAACCAGATTAAATCGGGTACGTTTTTTATCCGGCCGTGTAAATACTGCCCCCTAGCCCTAACAGGTTAAAATGCAAATAATTTTATAACATTTTTGACATGCGTTTTTCTGGATATTTTGTTTTTATTCTTTCTCTCACTGTTCAAATAAACCTACCATTAAAATTACAGACTGATCATTTCTTTCTAAGTGGGCAAACGTACAAAATCAGCAGGGGATCAAATACTTTTTTCCCTCACTGTATAGATGATCTGGAGCAAGTGGGTTTGGCGACGAATATGAAGCGAGGGCCAGCCAACGAGAGCATACAGGTCGCAGTGGTGGGTAATATATGGGGCTTTCGTGACAAAACGGATGGCACTGTTATAGACTACATCCAATTTGCTGAATAGAGTGTTGGAGGCTATTTTGTAAATGACATCGCAAAGTCAAGGTTTGGTAGGACAGTCAGTTTACGAGGGTATGCTTGGTAGCGTGAGTGAAGGATGCTTTGTTACGAAATAGGAAGCCGATTCTAGATTTCATTTTGGATTGGAGATGCTTAATGTGAGTCTGGAAGGAGAGTTTACAGTCTAACTAGACACCTAGGTATTTGTAATTGTCCACATATTCTAAGTCAGAACCAAGTAAAACTAAATGCATTCTCTTCAACCGATTGCTGCCCGCCCATCCAGCATCACTACTCTGGACGGTTCTGACTTCCTCATCCCCATACTGTATTTATTTATCTTGCTCCTTTGCAACCCAGTATCTCTACTTACACATTCATCTTCTGCACATTCTACCATTCCAGTGTTTAATTGCTATATTGTAATTACTTCTCCACCATGGCCTATTTATTGCCTTACCTCTCTTATCCTACCTTATTTGCACGTGCTGTATATAGATTTTTCTACTATACTTTTGATTGTATGTTTGTTTATTCCATGTGTAACTCTGTGTTGTTGTACGTGTCGAACTGCTTTGCTTTATCTTGGCCAGGTCGCAGTTGCAAATGAGAACTTGTTCTCAACTAGCCTACCTGGTTAAATAAAGGTGAAATAAAACAATTAAGAAATCTCCCCTTGTCTCAAAGAACCATATTCTGCCACAGTGAATCAGGTCATTTCCCCTTGTCTCAGAGAACCCTCAGAATTTAGGACATCTGCCAGCTGCTACCCAGGAGGAGAGAGGGGGAACAGAGCAAGAGAGAGGAAACAGAGGAGAGAGAAAGAGGGAACATAAAAATAGAGAGAGAGAGAGAGCGAACACACAGAGGAGGGGAGGAGAGAGATTGAGGGAACATGCAGTAAAACAATAGCTAGAATAACAGGAAGCAAGTACAAGAAGAAGGGAAATACACAATAACAGACAGCTGGACACAGCTACCTTCAATAACAGACAGGCTGGTAAACAGCTACCTTCAATAACAGAAAGGCTAGTTCACAGCTACCTTCAATAACAGACAGGCTAGTTCACAGCTACCTCCAATAACAGACAGGCTAGTTCACAGCTACCTCCAATAACAGACAGGCTAGTTCACAGCTACCTCCAATAACAGACAGGCTAGTTCACAGCTACCTTCAATAACAGACAGGCTAGTTCACAGCTACCTCCAATATCAGACAGGCTAGTTCACAGCTACCTCCAATAACAGACAGGCTAGTTCACAGCTACCTTCAATATCAGACAGGCTAGTTCACAGCTACCTCCAATAACAGACAGGCTAGTTCACAGCTACCTTCAATAACAGACAGGCTAGTTCACAGCTACCTTCAATAACAGACAGGCTAGTTCACAGCTACCTCCAATAACAGACAGGCTAGTTCACAGCTACCTCCAATATCAGACAGGCTAGTACACAGCTACCTCCAATATCAGACAGGCTAGTTCACAGCTACCTTCAATAACAGACAGGCTAGTACACAGCTACCTCCAATAACAGACAGGCTAGTTCACAGCTACCTATCAAGATGAAAGGAATGGGAGCTGCCCACTGGGCACACACTTTTTGAATCAATGTTGTCAAGAATTAATTTGGCGCCAGTACATCACTGGGGCCAAGCTTTCTGCCATCCAGGACCTATATACTAGGCGGTATCAGAGGAAGCCCAAAAAATTGTCCGACTCCAGTCTCAAAGTCATAGACTGCTCTCTCTGCTACTGCATGGTAAGCGGTACCAGAGTGCCAAGTCTTGGACCAAAAGGCTCCTCAACAGCTTTTAGCCCCAAGCCATAAGACCGCTGAACAACTAATCAAATGGCCACCTGGACTATTTACACTGCCCCCCCATTTATTTTTACATCGCTGCTACTTGCTGTTTATTATCTATGCATAGTCACTTACCCCTAACTACATGTACAAATTACCTCGACTAACCTGTACCCCCGCACATTGACTCAGTACCGGTATCCCCTGTATATAGCCTCGTTATTGTTATGTTCTTGTGTTACTTTTTATAATTTTTTACTTTAGTTTATTTGGTAAATATTTTCTTAACCCATTCTTGAACTGCATTGTTGGTAAAGGGCTTGTAAGTAAGCATTTCACGGTAAGTTCTACACCTGTTGTATTCGGCGAATGTGACTAATCATTTTTTATTTATTTTTTATTTCACCTCTATTTAACCAGGTAGGCTAGTTGAGAACAAGTTCTCATTTACAACTGCGACCGGGCCTAGATAAAGCAAGGCAGTTTGACACATACAACAACACAGAGTTACACATGGAATAACATGGAATAAACAATAAACAAGCCAATAACACAATAAACAAGTCAATGACACAGTAGAAAAAAGAAAGTCTATATACAGTGTGTGCAAAAGGCATGAGGAGGTAGGCAATAAATAGGTCATAGTAGCGAAGAATTACAATTTAGCAGATTAACACTGGAGTGATAAATGAGCAGATGATGATGTGCAAGTAGAGATACTGGTGTACAAAACAGCAGGAAAGTAAATAAAAACAGTATGGGATGAGGTAGGTAGATTGGATGGGTAATTTTCAGATGGACTATGTACAGCTGCAGCGACCGGTTAGCAGCTCAGGTAGCTGATGTTTAAAGTTGGTGAGGGAAATAAAAGTCTCCAACTTCAGCGATTTTTGCAATTCGTTCCAGTCACTGGCAGCAGAGAACTGGAAGGAAAGGCAGCCAAATGGGGTGTTGGCTTTGGGGATGATCAGTGAGGTATACCTGCTGGAGCACGTGCTACGGCTGGGTGTTGTTATCGTGACCAGTGAGCTGAGATAAGGCGGAGCTTTACTTAGCATAGAGTTATAGATGACCTGGAGCCAGTGGGTCTGGCGACGAATATGTAGTGAGGGCCAGCCGACTAGAGCATACAGGTCGCAGTGGTGGATGGTATAAGGTGATTTGGTAACAAAACGGATGGCACTGTGGTAGACTGCATCCAGTTTGCTGAGTAGAGTATTGG
Organism: Salmo salar; assembly: GCF_905237065.1. Taxonomy (NCBI): domain Eukaryota; kingdom Metazoa; phylum Chordata; class Actinopteri; order Salmoniformes; family Salmonidae; genus Salmo; species Salmo salar. The sequence continues at coordinate 96,325,210 of NC_059461.1, forward strand.
AAGCTATTTTGTAGATGACATCGCCAAAGTCGAGGATCGGTAGGATGGTCAGTTTTACGAGGGTATGTTTGGCAGCATGAGTGAAGGATGCTTTGTTGTGAAATAGGAAGCAGATTCTAGATTTTATTTTGGATAGGAGATGTTTAATATGAGTCTGGAAGGAGAGTTTACAGTCTAGCCAGACACCCAGGTATTTGTAGTTGTCCACATATTCTAGGTCAGAACCGTCCAGAGTAGTGATGCTGGGCGGGCGGGCAGGTGCAGGCAGCGATCGGTTGAAGAGCATGCATTTAGTTTTACTAGCGTTTAAGAGCAGTTGGAGGCCACGGAAGGAGTGTTGTATGGCATTGAAGCTCGTTTGGAGGTTAGTTAGCACAGTGTCCAAGGAAGGGCCAGAAGTATATAGAATGGTGTCGTCTGCGTAGAGGTGGATAAGGGAATCACCAGCAGCAAGAGCGACATCATTGATTTATACAGAGAAAAGAGTCGGCCCGAGAATTGACCCTGTGGCACACCCATAGAGACTGCCAGAGGTCCGGACAACAGGCCATCCGATTTGACACACTGAACTCTGTCTGAGAAGTAGTTTGGTGAACCAGGCGAGGCAGTCATTAGAGAAACCAAGGCTGTTGAGTCTGCCGATAAGAATACGGTGATTGACAGAGTCGAAAGTCTAGGCCAGGCCGATGAAGACGGCTGCACAGTACTGTCTTATATTATCTCCAATGTATCGGCCAAGAATTTTGCTACGATTTTTGCATCACAACACTGAACATTTTATTCTCGGGGACAATAAAAATATCAGGGTCTGCCTGAGTGGCCCAGATCTTGAAATGATCCATTTTAGGGTAATAAACTACGAATATGTCAAACCTTTTCTGCATTTAAAATCATACGGAGTTTCAATAGAAGTCAGATTACTTTGAGATTTCAGAACAACAGGAGACTCAAAGATTGGATTATTAGGAAAATAAAACAAAGTAGGAATAGCAATGACATTTCTCTGGTTAGCACCATTTGGCATGTCACCACTTTCAGATACAACATGTGGAACTCTCATAGACCAAAGAGGAGATGGTAAAAACTAACTTACATGTCATGATAATATTGTCCTCACCTCAATTTAGTTGACCAAGAACGTTTCCAATGTTTGATGACAACAGCCGGGAGTAGCCAGGCCTATTCCAGAAGGAGTCAAAATTGTCAGCGAAGGACCGAGTCCTTGGTCGGACGCATTAATCACTGGTGAAGAGACCAAAGACAGCTAAAACACTCAAAGAGATGGAATTCGGCTCGAGACAATTATTTGTCCTGCTAATTTCTGTGCATTCTCCAAGACATTGTCTCTTAGCTTTACAGATTTCACACGCATAATATCATTAGACCCAATATGCAACACAACTGTTTTCAGATCAGGAATCTGTTTCTTGATGGAGCGCATGACTTCTGATAAATCCAATAACTTCAGGAAAATAAAGGGTACTGGTATTTCAGACATCCACCGATGTAACCATGGAGCTTCCCATAATAATGGTTGATGGCTGTTGTCCATTTCGAGCCGGAGCCCTCAACCCCATCAGGGGCTCCTCTAACTCGCCCCCCCACAAATGACAGGAATAGCAGAGCCCAACGTAGACCCAGGTGAAGCAGAACCCACCTTATTCCCCGGAGATGCCATCACAATGTTGGACGATAATGAAGGAACCTCTGAGACGATCAGCTTCACACTTATTTGCGTAGACTACGATGAAATAATGGTGTCCTTTGGGCAAATCAGATGTCAATGTAGCCTACATAAGCCCAACCTCACTGCAAATGTACTTTCACATACAGCTTGTGTAGGACAAGTCAGAGGAGTTACTTTCAACTATTCAATGTTATTTATGTAGTGAATGAGTATGGAAGATGACCAATGTCTAAATGAGTTGACATGACAGCTCCACGGAATCAAACACAGCTTGTTCCCTAGCTAAGCAGGGTCAGAGGTGAAAAAAGTATCAAATTGTCATACTTGAGTAAAAGTAAAGATAGAAAATGACTCAAGTAAAAGTGAAAGTTACCCAGAAAAATACTACTTGAGTAAAAGTCTAAAAGTATTTGGTTTTAAATATATGTACAGTTCAAGTCGGAAGTTTTACACATTTCTTGTAAACAAACTATAGTTTTGGCAAGTCAGTTAGGACATCTACTTTGTGCATGACACAAGTAATTTTTACAACAATTGTTTAGAGACAGATTATTTCACTTATAATTCACTGTATCACAATTCCAGTGGGTCAGAAGTTTACATACACTAAGTTGACTGTGCCTTTAAACAGCTTGGAAAATCCAGAAAATGATATCATGGCTTCAGAAGCTTCTGATAGGCTAATTGACAATATTTATTCAATTGTAGGTGTACCTGTGGATGTATTTCAAGGCCTACCTTCAAAATCAGTGCCTCTTTGCTTGACATCATGGGAAAATCAAAAGAAATCAGCTAAGACCTCAGAAAAAAAATTGTAGACATCCACAAGTCTGGTTCATCCATGGGAGCAATTTCCAAACGCCTGAAGGTACCACGTCGATCTGTACAAACAATAGTCATACTGCTGTGGTACTCAGTATGCAGGTTGTGTCACGTCCTGACCAGTATAAGGGGTTATTGGTTATTGTAGTTTGGTCAGGACGTGGCAAGGGGTATTTGTTTTATATGGTTCAGGCGGTGTGTGTATGTAGAGGGGTGTTGGATTTATGTTGGTTTATGTTCTTGTTTTGTATTCTAGGGTTTCTATGTTGTGTATTTCTTTGTTGGCCTGGTGTGGCTCTCAATCAGGAACAGCCGTACATCATTGTTTCTGATTGAGAGTCATACTTAGGGAGCCTGTTTTCCACCTGTCCCTTTGTGGGCAGTTGTTTTTTGCATTGCTTTTGTGTAGCCTGCGAAACTGTCTTACTGTCGTTCTTTGTTTATTGTTTTTTCGTGTTCACCGATAAATAAAATAATGACGAGCACGCAACCTGCTGCGCCTTGGTCTAATCCCCACGACAACCGTGACACACGTTCATCTGTACAAACAATAGTACGCAAGTATAAACACCATGGGACCACGCAGCCGTCATACTGCTCAGGAAGGAGACGCATTCTGTCTCCTAGAGATGAACGTACTTTGGTGTGAAAAGTACAAATCAATCCCAGAATAACAGCAAAGGACCTTGTGAAGATGCTGGAGGAAACAGGTACAAAAGTATCTATATCCACAGTCAAACGAGTCCTATATCGACATAACCTGAAAGGCCGCTCAGCAAGGAAGAAGCCACTGCTCCAAAACGGTCATAAAAATAGCCAGACTACGGTTTGCAAGTGCACATGGGGACAAAGATCGTACTTTTTGAAGAAATGTCCTCTGGTCTAATGAAACAAAAATAGAACTGTTTAGCCATAATGACCATCATTAGGTTTGGAGGAAAAAGGGGGAGGCTTGCAAGCCGAAGAACACCATACCAACCGTGAAGCATGGGGGTGGCAGCATCATGTTTTGGGGGTGCTTTGCTGCAGGAGGGACTGGTGGACTTCACAAAATAGATAGCATCATGAGGTAGGAAAATTATGTGGATATATTGAAGCAACATCTCAAGACATCAGTCAGGAAGTTAAAACTTGGTCGCAAATGGGTCTCCCAAATGGACAATGACCCCAAGCATACTTCCAAAGTAGTGGAAAAATGGCTTAAGGACAACAAAGTCAAGGTATTGGAGTGGCCAAAGACCTGACCTCAATCCTACAGAAAATGTGTGGGCAGAACTGAAAAAGTGTGTGCGAGCAAGGCCTACAAACCTGACTCAGTTACACCAGCTCTGTCAGGAGGAATGGGCCAAAATTCACCCAACTTATTGTGGGAAGCTTGTGTAAGGCTACCCAAAAAGTTTGACCCAAGTTAAACAATTTAAAGGCAATTTTACGAAATACTAATTGAGTGTATGTAAACTTCTGACCCACTGGGAATGTGATGAAAGAAATAAAAGCTGAAATATATCATTCTCTCTACTATTATTCTGACATTTCACATTCTTCAAATAAAGTGGTGATCCTAACTGACCTAAAACAGGCAATTTTTACTTGGATTAAATGTCAGGAATTGTGAAAAAATGTGTTTAAATGTATTTGGCTAAGGTGTATGTAAACTTCCGACTTCAACTGTAAGTATCAAAAGTAAATGCAATTTGTAAGTATAAATAATGTCATTTTTTTTTATATTAAGCCATCTAGATTGCTTAATTTACGGATGGACAGGGGCACTCTCCAACACTCAGACATAATTTACAAAGCATTTGTCTTTAGTGAATTTACCAGATCAGAAGCAGTAGGGATGAACAGCGATATTGTCTTGATAAGTGTGTGAATTGGACCATTTGCCTGTCCTGCTCAGTATTCAAAATCTAACAAGTACTTTTGGGTGTCAGGGAAAATGTTTGAAGTAAAAAGGCATTATTCTCTTTAGGATTGCAGTGAAGGAAAAGGAAAAGTTGTAGAAAATAAATAGTAAAGTACAGATACCCCCCAAAAAACACTTAGGTAGTACTTTGAAGTATTTTTACTGAAGTACTTTCCACTACTGGATGGTAGACTTTTTCTCATTGAAGTGCATCACCCCTCATATACCAGCAAGCGTCACAGTTCAGGCAGAAATCGTTGGAGTGTGGCTTAATATTTTATTTAAATGTACGTATTATTTACCTCTTTATTGACCTCTTTATTGACCTCTTTATTTTCTCTTTATTTTCTACAACTGTTTCCAGTTTCAACTGTTCTGCCTGCGGCTATGGAACCCTGACCTGTTCACCGGACGTGCTTGTTGCACCCTCGACAACTACTATGATTATTATTATTTGACCATGCTGGTCATTTATGAACATTTTAACATCTTGACCATGTTCTGTTACAATATCCACCCGGCACAGCCAGAAGAGGACTGGCCACCCCTCATAGCCTGGTTCCTCTCTAGGTTTCTTCCTAGGTTTTTGGCCTTTCTAGGGAGTTTTTCCTAGGGAGTTTTTCCTAGCCACCGTGCTTCTTTCACATGCATTGCTTGCTGTTTGGGGTTTTAGGCTGGGTTTCTGTACAGCACTTTGAGATATCAGCTGATGTACGAAGGGCTATAAAAATAAATTTGATTTGATTTGATTTGATTTTGATTTGATTTGATTTTTATTGACCTCTTTATAAAAACATTTTTTAAAAGGTTGATAGCACGACTTTGAAACAATGATGTTGATTCAGACATACCATTTTACTATCAACATTGAAACAAGGTCTAATTAAAAAATGTCTAATCCAATACGAAATTCAACATAATTTCAACATTACCATTATACAAAACATTAACAACACCTGCTCTTTCCATGGAATAGACTGACCAGGTGAATCCAGCTGAAGCTAGGATCCCTTATTGACGTCACATGTTAAATCCACTTTGGTTAGTGTAAAGCAAGGAGAGGAGAGAGGTTATAGAGTAATTTTTAAGCCTTGAGATAATTGAGACATGGATTGTGTGTGTCAGAGCGTAAATTGTCCAGACAAAACGGGGGATGGTTGTAGGTGCCAGGCGCGCCAGTTTGGGGGATGGTAGTAGGCCACTTGGGGCTCCCGAGTGGTGCAGCGGTCTAAGTCACTGCATCTCAGTGCCTACCGAGTCCCATAGGGCGGCACACAATTGGCCCAGCATCGTTAGGGTTTGGCCGGGGTAGGCCATCATTGTAAATAAGAATGTGTTGTTCTGACTTGCCTAGCTAAAGAAAATAGGTGCCAGGTGCACCAGTTTGTGTCAAGAATGACAACGCTGCTGTTTCTTTGATGCTCAACAGTTTCCCGTGTGGGTCAAGAATGGCCCATCACCTAAAGGAAATCCAGCCAACTTAACACAACTGTGGGAAGCTTTCGAGTCAATGTTGGCCAGGATCCCAATGAAATGATTTTGACACCTGGTGGAGTCCTGATGAATTGAGGCTGTTCTGAGGGTTGTTCCTAATGTTTGGTATACTCAGTGTATACACTGAATAAAGGAATACAAATATTTGTAACGAAATTTTCTATGTGTAATTTTCAAAGCAATTTTAACCTAATACATAGTTCTGCCAATTATGTTGAAATTAGATTGATTGGACAACTTGTTAGTCAGATTATGACCAAAAGTATGTTGACACGTGCTCGTCGAACATCTCATTCCAAATATCATGGGAATTAATATTGAGTTGTTCCCCCCTTTGCTGCTATAACAGCCTCTACTCTTCTGGGAAGGCTTTCCACTGCGGGAGCTTCCATTCAACCACAAGATAGTTAGTGAGGTTGGGCACTGATGTTGGGCGATTAGGCCTGGCTCACAGTCGACATTCCAATTCATCCCAAAGGTGTTCAATGGGGTTGAGGTCAGGGCTCTGTGCAGGCCAGTCAAGTTCTTCCACACCGATCTCAACAAACCATACCATTTCTGTATGGACCTCACATTGTGCACAAAGGCATTGTCATGTTGAAAAAGTAAAGGGCCTTCCCAAATCTGGAATAAAGGGCCAGCAGCATACCCCCCTGCATTCCACTGCTGGCTTGCTTCTGAAGCTAAGCTGGGTTGGGCCTGGTCAGTCCCTGGATGGGAGACCAGATGTTACTGGAAGTGGTATTGAAGGGCCAATAGTCTAAAATAAAAACAATCCAGATTGCCCTTTGTAGTGTGCTGTCTTTTAGATGGTATTTTTAAATGGGTGTCCTGACTCTCTGTGGGCGCTAAACATCCCATGGCACTCATTGTAATATTAGGGGTGTTAACCCTGGTGTCCTGGCTAAATTCCCAATCTGACCATCATGGTCACCTAATCATCCCCAGTTTACAATTGTCTCATTCATCCCCCCTCCAGTAACTATTCCTATTTCCAAGGCCGTTGCTGTAAATGAGAATGTGTTCTCAGTCAACGTTCCTGGTAAAATAGAAAACTGCTGCCACAAACTTGGCAGAGGCAGTTTGGAACTCAGTAGTGAGTGTTGCAACCAAGGACAGATCATTTTTACGTGCTTCAACACTCGGCAATCCCGTTCCGTGAGTTTGTGTGGCCTACCACCTCGGGGCTGAGCCGTTGATGCTCCTAGACCTTACCACTTCACAATAACGGCACTAACAGTTGACCTGGGGGTCAGCTCTAGCAGGGCAGAAATGTGACAAACTGACTTGTTGGACAGGTGGCATCCTATGACGGTGCCACATTGAAAATCACTGAGCTATTCAGTAAGGCCATTCTACTGCCAATGTTTCCTATAGAGATTGCATGGCTATGCCCCAGATTTTACACACAAATCAGCCGGGCTAGACAATCTGGACCTTCTCATTCTAAAATTATCCGCCGCAATTGTTGCAACTCCTATTACTAGCTTGTTCAACCTTTCTTTCGTATCATCTGAGATTGCCAAAGATTGGAAAGCAGCTGCGGTCATCCCCCTCTTCAAAGGGGGGGACACTCTTGACCCAAACTGCTACAGACCTATATCTATCCTACCCTGCCTTTCTAAGGTCTTCGAAAGCCAAGTTAATAAACAGATTAACGACCATTTCGAATCCCACCGTACCTTCTCCGCTATGCAATCTGGTTTCAGAGCTGGTCATGGGTGCACCTCAGCCACGCTCAAGGTCCTAAATAATATCATAATTGCCATTGATAAAAGACATTACTGTGCAGCTGTATTCATCGACCTGGTAAAGGCTTTCGACTCTGTCAATCCCCGCATTCTTATTTGCAGACTCAATAGCCTTGGTTTCTCAAATGACTGCCTGGCCTGGTTCACCAACTACTTCTCAGACAGAGTTCAGTGTGTCAAATCGGAGGACCTGTTGTCCGGACCTCTGGCAGTCTCTATGGGTGTGCCACAGGGTTCAATTCTTGGGCCAACTATTTTCTCTGTATACATCAATGATGTCGCTCTTGCTGCTGGTGAGTCTCTGATCCACCTCTACGCAGACGACACCATTCTAAATACTTCTGGGCCTTATTTGGACACTGTGTTAACTAACCAAATGGGACCTTGTTCTGGAACTGTAGTCAGTGGCTACATCCCAATGGGACCTTGTTCTGGAACTGTAGTCAGTGGCTACATCCCAATGGGACCTTGTTCTGAATATCATGGCTCATCCAATGGGACCTTTGGAACGTAGTCAGTGGCTACATCCCAATGGGATTGTTCTGAACTTATGTGGCTACATCCCAATGGGACCTTTTCTGGAACTGTAGTCAGTCCATCCCAATGGGACCTTGTTTGAACTTAGTCAGTGGCTACATCCCAATGGGACCTTGTTCTGGAACTGTCGTCAGTGGCTACATCCCAATGGGACCTTGTTCTGGAAACGTAGTCAGTGGCTACATCCCAATGGGACCTTGTTCCCTATATAGCGCATTGACCAGTTTTCAACTGAGTCTGAGTCCCTATGGGCTCTGGTCAAAAGTAGAGCATCATAGGGAATTGGGTGCATATTGGGATTGTAGTCAACCTGTGATCAGAATGGGATTGTAGTCAACCTGTTATCAGAATGGGATTGTAGTCAACCTGTGATCAGAATGGGATTGTAGTCAACCTGTAATCAGAATGGGATTGTAGTCAACCTGTTATCAGAATGGGATTTGTCAAAGTCAGTTCATCGACAGCAGTGCTGGTGGGTTCATGTGTTCATCACTCTGTCTCTACAGTAGTGCTGGTGGGTTCATGTGTTCATCACTCTGTCTCAACAGTAGTGCTGGTGGGTTAATGTGTTCATCACTCTGTCTCTACAGTAGTGCTGGTGGTTTCATACAGCAGGGCTAAAGTTATATATGATTAAATAGTCATTTATATACCCGGTTATATAAGCAGTTATAGATATGGTTATATAGTTATAGATATGGTTATATAGTTATAGATATGGTTATATAAGCAGGTATAGATATGGTTATCTAATCAGTTATAGATATGGTTATATAGTTATAGATATGGTTATATAGTTATAGATATGGTTATATAAGCAGCTATAGATATGGTTATATAATCAGTTATAGATATGGTTATATAAGTTATAGATATGGTTATATAATCAGTTATAGATATGGTTATATAGTTATAGATATGGTGATATAGTTATAGATATGGTTATATAGTTATAGATATGGTTATATAGTTATAGATATGGTGATATAGTTATAGATATGGTTATATAGTTATAGATATGGTTATATAGTTATAGATATGGTTATATAGGTATAGATATGGTTATATAGTTATAGATATGGTTATATAGGCAGTTATAGATATGGTTATACAGTTATAGATATGGTTATATAGTTATAGATATGGTTATATAAGCAGTTATAGATATGGTTATATAGTTATAGATATGGTTATATAGTTATAGATATGGTTATACAGTTGTAGATATGGTTATACAGTTGTAGATATGGTTATATAGTTATAGATATGGTTATATAAGCAGTTATAGATATGGTTATATAGTTATAGATATGGTTATATAGTTATAGATATGGTTATATAGGCTGTTATAGATATGGTTATATAAGCAGTTATATATATGGTTATACAGTTATAGATATGGTTATATAGTTATAGATATGGTTACATAGTTATAGATATGGTTATATAGTTATAGATATGGTTATACAGTTATAGATATGGTTATACAGTTGTAGATATGGTTATACAGTTATAGATATGGTTACATAGTTATAGATATGGTTATACAGTTATAGATATGGTTACATAGTTATAGATATGGTTATATAGTTATAGATATGGTTATACAGTTATAGATATGGTTATATAATCAGTTATAGATATGGTTATATAGTTATAGATATGGTTATATAGTTATAGATATGGTTATACAGTTATAGATATGGTTATACAGTTATAGATATGGTTACATAGTTATAGATATGGTTATATAGTTATAGATATGGTTATACAGCTATAGATTTGGTTATATACGCAGGTAGAGATATGGTTATATAGTTATAGATATGGTTAAATAGTTATAGATATGGTTATATAGTTATAGATATGGTTACACAGTTATAGATATGGTTATATAGTTGTAGATATGGTTATATAGTTATAGATATGGTTATACAGTTATAGATATGGTTATATAGTTATAGATATGGTTATATAGTTATAGATATGGTTACACAGTTATAGATATGGTTATATAGTTATAGATATGGTTATACAGTTCTAAATATGGTTATATAGGTAGTTATAGATATGGTTATATAGGCAGTTATATATACAGATCAATATTAATTTATAGATATGGTTATATAGGCAGTTATAAATATGGCTATGCAGTTATAGATATGGTATTATAGGCAATTTTAGATATGGCTATATAAGCAGTTATATATATGGTTATATTGGTACTTATAGATATGGTTATACAGTTTATGGATGTGGTTATATAGTTATAGATATGGTTATATATGTAACGCTTGGACGTTGTGGGTGTGGAGTCAGGCACAGAGGCAGAACATCTTTTGGTTCAATATATACACTACTCAAAAAAATAAAGGGAACACTAAAATAACACATCCTAGATCTGAATGAATGAAATAATCTTATTAAGTACTTTTTTCTTTACATAGTTGAATGTGCTGACAACAAAATCACACAAAAATAATCAATGGAAATCCAATTTATCAACCCATGGAGGTCTGGATTTGGAGTCACACTCAAAATTAAAGTGGAAAACCACACTACAGGCTGATCCAACTTTGATGTAATGTCCTTAAAACAAGTCAAAATGAGGCTCAGTAGTGTGTGTGGCCTCCACGTGCCTGTATGACCTCCCTACAATGCCTGGGCATGCTCCTGATGAGGTGGCGGATGGTCTCCTGAGGGATCTCCTCCCAGACCTGGACTAAAGCATCCGCCAACTCCTGGACAGTCTGTGGTGCAACGTGGCGTTGGTGGATGGAGCGAGACATGATGTCCCAGATGTGCTCAATTGGATTCAGGTCTGGGGAATGGGCGGGCCAGTCCATAGCATCAATGCCTTCCTCTTGCAGTAACTGCTGACACACTCCAGCCACATGAGGTCTAGCATTGTCTTGCATTAGGAGGAATCCAGGGCCAACCGCACCAGCATATGGTCTCACAAGGGGTCTGAGGATCTCATCTCGGTACCTAATGGCAGTCAGGCTACCTCTGGCGAGCACATGGAGGGCTGTGCGGCCCCCCAAAGAAATGCCACCCCACACCATGACTGACCCACCGCCAAACCGTTCATGCTGGAGGATGTTGCATGCAGCAGAACGTTCTCCACGGCGTCTCCAGACTGTCACGTCTGTCACACGTGCTCAGTGTGAACCTGCTTTCATCTGTGAAGAGCACAGGGTGCCAGTGGCGAATTTGCCAATCTTGGTGTTCTCTGGCAAATGCCAAACGTCCTGCACGGTGTTGGGCTGTAAGCACAACCCCCACCTGTGGACGTCGGGCCCTCATACCACCCTCATGGAGTCTGTTTCTGACCGTTTGAGCAGACACATGCACATTTGTGGCCTGCTGGAGGTCATTTTGCAGGGCTCTGGCAGTGCTCCTCCTGCTCCTCCTTGCACAAAGGCGGAGGTAGCGGTCCTGCTGCTGGGTTGTTGCCCTCCTACGGCCTCCTCCACGTCTCCTGATGTACTGGCCTGTCTCCTGGTAGCGCCTCCATGCTCTGGACACTACGCTGACAGACACAGCAAACCTTCTTGCCACAGCTCGCATTGATGTGCCATCCTGGATGAGCTGCACTACCTGAGCCACTTGTGTGGGTTGTAGACTCCGTCTCATGCTACCACTAGAGTGAAAGCACCGCCAGCATTCAAAAGTGACCAAAACATCAGCCAGGAAGCATAGGAACTGCGAAGTGGTGTGTGGTTACCACCTGCAGAACCACTCCTTTATTTGGGGTGTCTTGCTAATTGCCTATAATTTCCACCTGTTGTCTATTCCATTTGCACAACAGCATGTGAAATTTATTGTCAATCAGTGTTGCTTCCTAAGTGGACAGTTTGATTTCACAGAAGTGTGATTGACTTGGAGTTACATTGTGTTGTTTAAGTGTTCCCTTTATTTTTTTGAGCAGTATATATTTAATAAGTACCACAAAAGAGGAAAAAATGCCCAAACACAACAGGGCGTAACAAAATCCAAAGTCCAACAACACGAACACAGTGAAAACACGTAACCGCACACAGAACAGGTGGAGAGGCGGGCTTAAATAACACCACTAATTAACTAACAGAACAGGTGGAGAGGCTTAAATAACACCACTAATTAACTAACAGAACAGGTGGAGAGGCGGGCTTAAATAACACCACTAATTAACTAACAGAACACAGGTGCAACTAATAAAGACATGACTAACAGAAAAACGAAAAGGGGATCGATGGCAGCTAGTAGGCCGGTGACGACGACCACCGAGCGCCACCCGAACAGGAGAGGAGCTACCCTCGGCAGTAGTGGTGACATAGTTATATATATGGTTATATTGTTATAGATATGGTTTTAAAGTGATAGATATGGTTAAATAGGCAGTTATAGATACAGATAAATATTCATTTATATATATGGTTATATAGACAGTTGTAGATATATTTATATAGGCACGTATAGACATGGTTATATAGGTTTAGATGTGGTTATAGAGTTACAAATATGTATATATTGCTATAGATATGAATATATAGTTATAGAAAATGGCTATGTAGTTATAGATATGGTTATATAGTTAGAGAAAATGGCTATGTAGTTATAGATATGGTTATATAGTTATAGATATGGTTATATTGGCATTTATAGAAATTGTTATATAGGCAGTTATAGATTATGTTATATAGGCAGGTATAGATATGGTTATAGAGTTATAGATATGGTTATACAGTTGTAGATATGGTTATATAATCAGTTATAGATATGGTTATAGAGTTATAGATATGGTTATACAGTTATAGATATGGTTATATAGTTATAGATATGGTTATATACTTATCAAAAATGGCTATATAGTTATAGATATGGTTATACAGTTATAGACATGGTTATATAGGCAGTTGTATATATAGTTATATAGATACTTATAGATATGGTTACATAGTTATAGATGTGATTATATAGTGTAAATATAGATATGATTAAATAGTTATCAAAAATGGTTATATAGTTATAGATATGGTAATATAGGCAGTTGTATATATAGTTATATAGATACTTATAGATATGGTTACATAGTTATAGATGTGATTATATAGTGTAAATATAGATATGATTATATAGTTATAGGTATGGTTATATAGATACTTATAGATATGGTTATATAGTTATAGATATGGTTATACAGTTATATATATGGTTATATAGGCAGTTATAGGTATGGTTATATAGATACTTATAGATATGGTTATATAGGCAGTTATAGGTATGGTTATATAGATACTTATAGATATGGTTATATAGTTATAGATGTGGTTATACAGTTATAGATATGGTTATATAGGCAGTTATAGGTATGGTTATATAGATACTTATAGATATGGTTATATAGGCAGTTATAGGTATGGTTATATAGATACTTATAGATATGGTTACATAGTTATAGATGTGATTATACAGTTATAGATATGGTTATATAGGCAGTTATAGGTATGGTTATATAGATACTTATAGATATGGTTACATAGTTATAGATGTGATTATATAGTGTAAATATAGATATGATTATATAGTTATCAAAAATGGTTATATAGTTATAGATATGGTTATACAGTTATAGATATGGTTATATAGTTATAGATATGGTTATACAGTTATAGATATGGTTATATAGGCAGTTATAGGTATGGTTATATAGATACTTATAGATATGGTTACATAGATACTTATAGATATGGTTACATAGTTATAGATGTGATTGTATACGTATAGATATTGTTTTATAGTTATAGATATGGTTATATAGTTATAGATATGGTTATATAGTTATAGATATGGTTATATAGTTATAGATATGGTTATATAGGCAGTTATAGATAAATATTCATTTATATATATGGTTATATATACACATATAGACATGGATATATAGTTCTAGATGTGATTATAGAGGTACTTGTGTAAATAATGCAATAGATATGATTATATAGTTATCGAAAATGGCTATATAGTTATAGATTATATAGGCAGTTATACAAATGGTTATACAGTTATAGATGTGGTTATACAGTTATAGATATGGTTATATAGTTATAGATATGGTTATATAGGCAGTTATAGAGACTTTATAAATAGTCATTTATAGATATGGTTATATAGGCAGTTGTAGATATAGTTATATAGGCAGTTATAGAGACTTTATAAATATTTGTTTATAGATATGGTTATACAGTTATAGATATGGTTATATAGGCAGTTATAGATATGGATATATAGGCAGTTATAGAGACTTTATAAATATTCATTTATAGATATGGTTATATAGGCAGTTGTAGATATAGTTATATAGGCACTTAAAGATATGGGTATATAGGTTTAGATATGGTTAACAGTTGTAGATATGGTAATATAGTTATAGATATGGTTATGCAGTTGTTTATATGTATATATAATCATTTATAGATATGGTTATATAGGTATAGATATGGTTATACAGTTATATATGGTTATATAGGTATAGATATGGTTACATAGTTATAGATATGGTTATATAGTTATAGATATGGTTATATAGGTATAGATATGGTTAAACAGTTATAGATATGTATATATAGTTATAGATTTTTTATATAGTTATATATGGTAATACAATTATAGATATGGTTTTATAGTTATAGATATTGTTATACAGTTATAGATATCTTTATACAGTTATAGACATGGTTATAAAGCCATTGACAAGGTTACACAGTTATAGATATGGGTATTTAGTTGTATAAATGATTATTTAGTTAGATATGGTTTTATAGTTATAGATATGGTTTTATATTTATAGATATGGTTATATTGTTGCAGATATGATTATATAGTTCTAGATCTGATTATATAGTTCTAAATATGTATATATAGTTATAGATGTGGATATATAGTTTGAAATATGGTTATATTGTTATAAATATGTATATGTATATATAGTTATGGATATGGTTATATACTTATACACATGGCTATATAGGTTTAGGTATGGTTATATAGGTGTAGATATGGTTATATAGTTATAGATATGGTTATTTAGTTATTGACATAGATATATAGTTATAGAAGTGGATATATATTTATAAATATGTATATATAGTTATAGATATGGTTATACAGTTATATATGTGTGTAGATATATACTTAAAACTTATGGTTATATAGTTATAGACATGGTTATAAAGTTATAGATATGGTTATATAGTTATAGATATGGTTATACAGTTATTGACATGGTTATAAAGTTATAGATATGGTTATATAGTTATAGATATGGTTATACAGTTATAGATATGGTTATACAGTTATAGATATGGTTATATAGTTATAGATATGGTTATATAGTTATAGATATGGTTATATAGGTATAGAAAATTTCTATATCGTTATAGATATGGTTAAACAGTTATAGATATGTTTATATAGTTCTAGATATTTGTATGTAGTTATAGATATGATTATATATTTAAAGATATGATTATATAGTTTTAGATATGATTATGTAGTTAAAAATATGGTTATATAGTTGTAGGTATGATTATATAGTTATAGATATGGTAATATAGTTATAGATATGATTTTATAGTTATAATTAGGGTTATATAGTTATAGATATGATTATATAGTTATAGAAATGGCTATATAGTTATAATTATGGTTATATAGTTATAGGTATGGGTATATAGTTATATATGGTTGTATAGCTTTAGATACGATTATATAGTTGTAGATAGGGATATATAGTTATAGATATGATTATGTAGTTGTAGATATGATTATATAGTTATATACACAGTTATATACAGTGGGGGAAAAAGTATTTGATCCCCTGCTGATTTTGTACGTTTGCCCACTGACAAAGAAAGGATCAGTCTATAATTTGAATGGGAGGTTTATTTTAACAGTGAGAGACAGAATAACAACAAAAATATCCAGAAAAACACATGTCAAAAATGTTATAAATTGATTTGCATTTTAATGAGGGAAATAAGTATTTGACCCACTCTCAATCAGAAAGATTTCTGGCTCCCAGGTGTCTTTTATACAGGTAACGAGCTGAGATTAGGAGCACACTCTTAAAGGGAGTGCTCCTAACCGCAGCTTGTTACCTGTAAAAAAGACACCTGTCCACAGAAGCAATCAATCAATCAGATTCCAAACTCTCCACCATGGCCAAGACCAAAGAGCTCTCCAAGGATGTCAGGGAACAAGATTGTAGACCTACACAAGGCTGGAATGGGCTACAAGACCATCGCCAAGCAGCTTGGTGAGAAGGTGACAACATTTGGTGCGATTATTCGCAAATGGAAGAAACACAAAAGAACTGTCAATCTCCCTCGGCCTGGGGCTCCATGCAAGATCTCACCTCGTGGAGTTGCAATGATCATGAGAACGGTGAGGATTCAGCCCAGAACTACACGGGAGGATCTTGTCAATGATCTCAAGGTAGCTGGGACCATAGTCACCAAGAAAACAATTGGTAACACACTAGCGCCCGCAAGGTCCCCCTGCTCAAGAATACATATACAGGCCCGTCTGAAGTCTGCCAATGAACATCTGAATGACTCAGAGGACAACTGGGTGAAAGTGTTGTGGTCAGATGAGACCAAAATGGAGCTTTTTGACATCAACTCAACTCGCCGTGTTTGGAGGAGGAGGAATGCTGCCTATGACCCCAAGAACACCATCTCCATAGTCAAACATGGAGGTGGAAACATTATGCTTTGAGGGTGTTTTTCTGCTAAGGGGACAGGACACTTCACCGCATCAAAGGGACGATGGACGGGGCGATGTACCGTCACATCTTGGGTGAAAACCTCCTTCCCTCAGCCAGGGCATTGAAAATGGGTCGTGGATGGGTATTCCAGCATGACAATGACCCAAAACCCACGGCCAAGGCAACAAAGGAGTGGCTCAAGAAGAAGCACATTAAGGTCCTGGAGTGGCCTAGTCAGTCTCCAGACCTTAATCCCATAGAAAATCTGTGGAGGGAGCTGAAGGTTCGAGTTGCCAAACGTCAGCCTCGAAACCTTAATGACTTGGAGAAGATCTGCAAAGAGGAGTGGGACAAAATCCCTCCTGAGATGTGTGCAAACCTGGTGGCCAACTACAAGAAACATCTGACCTCTGTGATTGCCAACAAGGGTTTTGCCACCAACTACTAAGTCATGTTTTGCAGAGGGGTCAAATACTTATTTCCCTCATTAAAATGCAAATCATTTTATAACATTTTTGACATGCGTTTTTCTGGATTTTTTGTTGTTATTCTGTCTCTCACTGTTCAAATAAACCTACCACTAAAATTATAGACTGATCATTTCTTTCTAAGTGGGCAAACGTACAAAATCAGCAGGGGATCAAATACTTTTTTCCCACACTGTAGTTATTGAAACTGTTATATAGTTAAATATATGGTTATATAGCTATAGATACGGTTATATAGTTATAGATGCTATTATATAGTTATATATATAGTTATAGATATGGTTATATAGGAATAGATATGGTTATATAGTTATTGGTGTGGATATATAGGTATGGATATGATGATATAGATACAGATATGATTATATAGCTATAGATATGCTTATATCGTTTTTTTATATGGTTATTTAGATGTTGATATGATTATATAGCTATAGATATGATTATATAGTTATAGACATGGTTATATATGTATAGATATCGTTATATAATTATTGACATTAATATAGTTATGTATGGCTATATAGTTATATATATGGTTATATAGTTATAAAGGACATTATATATTAATATATATATATATGAGTATATAGTTGTATACATGGTCATATAGTTTTAGATATGATTATGTAGTTATAGATATGATTTTATAATTATATATATGGTTAAGTAGTTATTGATATGGTTATATAGTTATAGATATGATTATGTAGTTATAAACATGTATATATAGTTATAGACATGGTTATATAGGTAGTTATATATAAAGTTATATAGTTATGCACATGATATATAGTTATATATATGGTTATATAGTTATAAACATGTATGTAAATTTATAGATTTGGTTATATTGGTAGTTATAGATACACGTATATAGTTATAAACATGTATATATAGTTATAGATATGGTAAATGGGTAGTTATACATAGTTTTATAGTTATAAACATGTATTTATATGTATATATATTATATATGGGAAGCAATAGATACTTTTTTGTTGTTATCGATATTTATACAGTTATATAGTTATAGATATGGTTATATAGTTATAGATATGGTTATATATTTATAGATAACGTTATAATTATTATAATTATTGATATGTTTATATAGTTCTAGATTTGGCTGTATAGTTATTGATATGGTTATATAGTTATTTATTACTTTATATATTTATATATATGATTATATAGTTGTATACATGGTTATATAGTAATAGATATGGTTATATCGTTGCAGATATTGTTATATAGTTCTAGATATGATTATATAGATAACGACATGGTTAAATAGTTATAGCTATGATTATATAGTTATAGATATGGTTATATAGTTATAGATATGGTTCTATATTTATAGATATGATTATATAGTTGTAGATATGATTATATAGTTATAGATATGGTTATATAGGCAGTTACTCCTTCCGTGGCCTCCAGCTGCTCTTAAATGCTAGTAAAACCAAATGCATGCTTTTCAACCGTTCGCTGCCCGCACCCGCCCGCCCGACAAGCATCACTACCCTGGACGGTTCTGACCTAGAATATGGGGACAACTACAAATACCTGGGTGTCTGGCTAGACTGTAAACTCTCCTTCCAGACTCATATCAAACATCTCCAATCCAAAATCAAATCTAGAATCGGCTTTCTATTTCACAACAAAGCCTCCTTCACTCACGCCACCAAACTTACCCTCGTAAAACTGACTATCCTACCGATCCTCGACTTTGGCGATGTCATCTACAAAATAGCTTCCAATACTCTACTCAGCAAACTGGATGCAGTCTACCACAGTGCCATCCGTTTTGTTACCAAAGCCCCTTATACCACCCATCACTGTGACCTGTATGCTCTAGTCGGCTGGCCCTCGCTTCATATTCATCGCCAGACCAACTGGCACCAGGTCATCTACAAGTCTATGCTAGGTAAAGCTCCACCTTATCTCAGCTCATTGGTCACGATAACAACACCCACCCGTAGCACGCTCTCCAGCAGATATATCTCACTGGTCATCCCCAAAGCCAACACCTCCTTTGGCTGCCTTTCCTTCCAGTTCTCTGCTGCCAGTGACTGGAACGAATTGCAAAAATCGCTGAAGCTGGAGACTTATTTTTCCCTCACTAACTTTAAACATCAGCTACCTGAGCTGCTAACCGGTCGCTGCAGCTGTACATAGTCCATCTGTAAATTGCCCACCCAATCTACCTACCTCATCCCCATACTGTTTTTATTTACTTTCCTGCTGTTTTGTACACCAGTATCTCTACTTGCACATCATCATCTGCTCATTTATCACTCCAGTGTTAATCTGCTAAATTGTAATTCTTCGCTACTATGGCCTATTTATTGCCTACCTCCTCATGCCTTTTGCACACACTGTATATAGACTTTCTTTTTTTCTACTGTGTCATTGACTTGTTTATTGTGTTATTGGCTTGTTTATTGTTTACTCCATGTGTAACTCTGTGTTGTTGTATGTGTCACACTGCTTTGCTTTATCTTGGCCAGGTCGCAGTTGTAAATGAGAACTTGTTCTCAACTAGCCTACCTGGTTAAATAAAGGTGAAATAAAATAAAATAAAAAATGGTTGTTTAGTTATAGTTATGATTGTGTGGTTTGAGCAAGGCATGTGTAGTTATAGATATGATTGTGTAGTTATAGATATGATTGTGTGGTTTGAGCAAGGCATAAACCTGCTTGACAAATTGACAGACATCTTATTCTAATATTCTCTTTAGAAAATCAGCTTTACTTCAAACCAGGGATCCCGCTAACAGCTACTATTTTGTCAACGTGTCCCTATAAGTAACTTTCCATTTTTGTAAAATCCCTGTCACAAATGATTATTTTCAGTTTAGGGATTACTCATGTATCCCCCCTGAATCTCCCTGAGCATTTTGTAGTGGAGGAGGAAGGTCTTCAAGATGGAGTCTCAGTAGAGAGCAGAGGGATCTGGCTGCAGCTGTTCAGTAGAGAGCAGAGGGATCTGGCTGCAGCTGTTCAGTAGAGAGCAGAGGGATCTGGCTGCATCTGTTCAGTAGAGAGCAGAGGGATCTGGTTGTCCCACAGCTGTTCAGTAGAGAGCAGAGGGATCTGGCTGCAGCTGTTCAGTAGAGAGCAGAGGGATCTGGCTGCAGCTGTTCAGTAGAGAGCAGAGGGATCTGGCTGCAGCTGTTCAGTAGAGAGCAGAGGGATCTGGCTGTCCTGCAGCTGTTCAGTAGAGAGCAGAGGGATCTGGCTGCAGCTGTTCAGTAGAGAGCAGAGGGATCTGGCTGTCCTGCAGCTGTTCAGTAGAGAGCAGAGGGATCTGGCTGCAGCTGTTCAGTAGAGAGCAGAGGGATCTGGCTGCAGCTGTTCAGTAGAGAGCAGAGGGATCTGGCTGTCCTGCAGCTGTTCAGTAGAGAGCAGAAGGATCTGGTTGTCCCACAGCTGTTCAGTAGAGAGCAAAGGGATCTGGCTGTCCTGCAGCTGTTCAGTAGAGAGCAGAGGGATCTGGCTGCAGCTGTTCAGTAGAGAGCAGAGGGATCTGGCTGTCCTGCAGCTGTTCAGTAGAGAGCAGAGGGATCTGGCTGCAGCTGTTCAGTAGAGAGCAGAGGGATCTGGCTGCAGCTGTTCAATAGAGAGCAGAGGGATCTGGCTGTCCTGCAGCTGTTCAGTAGATAGCAGAGGGATCTGGCTGCCGCTGTTCAGTAGAGAGCAGAGGGATCTGGCTGCAGCTGTTCAGTAGAGAGCAGAGGGATCTGGCTGCAGCTGTTCAGTAGAGAGCAGAGGGATCTGGCTGTCCTGCAGCTGTTCAGTAGAGAGCAGAGGGATCTGGCTGCAGCTGTTCAGTAGAGAGCAGATGGATCTGGCTGTCCTGCAGCTGTTCAGTAGAGAGCAGAGGGATCTGGCTGCAGCTGTTCAGTAGAGAGCAGAGGGATCTGGCTGCAGCTGTTCAGTAGAGAGCAGAGGGATCTGGCTGCAGCTGTTCAGTAGAGAGCAGAGGGATCTGGCTGCAGCTGTTCAGTAGAGAGCAGAGGGATCTGGCTGTCCTGCAGCTGTTCAGTAGAGAGCAGAGGGATCTGGCTGCAGCTGTTCAGTAGAGAGCAGAGGGATCTGGCTGTCCTGCAGCTGTTCAGTAGAGAGCAGAGGGATCTGGCTGCAGCTGTTCAGTAGAGAGCAGATGGATCTGGCTGTCCTGCAGCTGTTCAGTAGAGAGCAGAGGGATCTGGCTGCAGCTGTTCAGTAGAGAGCAGAGGGATCTGGCTGTCCTGCAGCTGTTCAGTAGAGAGCAGAGGGATCTGGCTGCAGCTGTTCAGTAGAGAGCAGAGGGATCTGGCTGCAGCTGTTCAGTAGAGAGCAGAGGGATCTGGCTGCAGTTGTTCAGTAGAGAGCAGAGGGATCTGGCTGCAGCTGTTCAGTAGAGAGCAGAGGGATCTGGCTGTCCTGCAGCTGTTCAGTAGAGAGCAGAAGGATCTGGTTGTCCCACAGCTGTTCAGTAGAGAGCAGAGGGATCTGGCTGTCCTGCAGCTGTTCAGTAGAGAGCAGAGGGATCTGGCTGCAGCTGTTCAGTAGAGAGCAGAGGGATCTGGCTGTCCTGCAGCTGTTCAGTAGAGAGCAGAGGGATCTGGCTGCAGCTGTTCAGTAGAGAGCAGAGGGATCTGGCTGCAGCTGTTCAATAGAGAGCAGAGGGATCTGGCTGTCCTGCAGCTGTTCAGTAGAGAGCAGAGGGATCTGGCTGCCGCTGTTCAGTAGAGAGCAGAGGGATCTGGCTGTCCTCAGCTGTTCAGTAGAGAGCAGAGGGATCTGGCTGCAGCTGTTCAGTAGAGAGCAGAGGGATCTGGCTGTCCTGCAGCTGTTCAGTAGAGAGCAGAGGGATCTGGCTGCAGCTGTTCAGTAGAGAGCAGATGGATCTGGCTGTCCTGCAGCTGTTCAGTAGAGAGCAGAGGGATCTGGCTGCAGCTGTTCAGTAGAGAACAGAGGGATCTGGCTGTCCTGCAGCTGTTCAGTAGAGAGCAGAGGGATCTGGCTGCAGCTGTTCAGTAGAGAGAAGAGGGATCTGGCTGCAGCTGTTCAGTAGAGAGCAGAGGGATCTGGTTGTCCCACAGCTGTTCAGTAGAGAGCAGAGGGATCTGGCTGCAGCTGTTCAGTAGAGAGCAGAGGGATCTGGCTGCAGCTGTTCAGTAGAGAGCAGAGGGATCTGGCTGTCCTGCAGCTGTTCAGTAGAGAGCAGAAGGATCTGGTTGTCCCACAGCTGTTCAGTAGAGAGCAGAGGGATCTGGCTGTCCTGC